>NC_056682.1:78162683-78352683 GCF_018350215.1 Panthera leo
ATGTTAATACTTTAGAGTTTGGGAGGTTATAGCTAATGAATTTTAAAAATTTAATAAAATGTACATATGAAACTGACACATGACTTCTAAAAATAAATAGAGCAGCCAAATGATCCTTATATATCCTTCTGGTACTGTGGCGTAGATGCCAAAGTGCAGTGCAGCTGGTAAAAACACTTCTGTGCTCGCCAAATATCATTGCTGCATACTCACTCATGAACAGAGGAAGCTCGTGCACCCTCAGAGATTACTAGACCATTAGAGCCTGGCCTACACATTCGATTAGGTCAATGTGTGTGTATATGTCTGTGTGTATGCTCATGTGCACAATATTACTGACTCAAATTTTTTAATTAAAGTGAAACCATTTCATACACTTAGCACAGTGCCATATACCCAGTATGGTAAGACCAAGTAAATACTAATTAAGGTTAATGAGATGGATGGATACCAAGAAATGATGAACTGATTCCATGGTGTGGAAAATGGTGTAATCAATGCATTGACATTTCTGCAAATAGATATCTGGGAAAAAAATTTATGGTTCTGTGAACATCCAATACAATAGCTCAGGTTAGAATCAGGATATTGTACAAATGTCAGATAATATGTGGTTCATTTTCAAATTTCACAATTAAAGCAAAAATACTTGAAATACAATTATCCTCTAAAACTGCACAGAAATATAATAAATAAAAGATCCCATCCTAATTTCGTAATTATTATGTTAGGGAATGCTAATGAATGAATGGTATTAACAAAATGCCGTTTTTCAAATAGTTTTTATAGTCGCATCTCTGGAGTGTGAGGGAAAGAAATACTCAAATATTTTGAAGCATAGAAAATTCACATCAAATATATGTTAAACAGAAGATCTCAAAATTGTAAATTAATAGTAAGTGAAGTATACTTTGTAAATAGGAGAATCTTGGATTGCCTAGCACATATGGGTAGGACATGATTTTCATGTTTGCCTCATACTATTTAAAGCATCATATTTTAAAGACAATGTGATTACATTGATCTCTTTCCATAGACACATGTCATTACACATGGGGTATTTTAGAAAAACATTTATATACTTCGTATCTATGAACTGATAACCCATCATGTAATAAGAGAATTTTAAATACATATACTTATTTTAAATAATGTTCCTGGAATAACAAAGAAATCACATGGGTATGTGAACAAGATGTTTTTAACCTTCACATGTGATCACTGTTAGGTGCTGTGTGTATTTAACATGGTAAAGAAGCTGGTTGTGCTCAGATACACATAAATTGCCATGACATGACTGCACCATGCATCTGCATTTAATCATGGAGCCCACTATTTGCACTTACAAATAACGGTCTTCAAGAAATGTGGATGAATGAAAGGATGAGGTTTATATTTTACAACTTGATGTCTTCACGGTTCCACAAACACTTGTTTCACGATCCGTACGGCTGCAGAAAGAAGAGTTTCCTGAAGGGCACACAGCTTCAGTGTGTGAGCAGAGCCCCTGGGTGAGCTATGCCGGGAAGTTCAGATTGCGCCACTTGGTTTTCCTGCTTTTCATCTGCTTTCCTTTCAGCTGTGTGAGCTATTTTATTTTGACGTTTAAACACCAGCCTCCTTAAGATAAAATGGACTGGGTTCTTTGGAGTGCTTCCTGGCATGGATCCTTTTTCTTGCAGAATGGATGTGCGTTAATAATAGATACTATTATAAAGCTACCGCTGGGCTCCTACCTTTAGCAAAGGTCCAAGAAGAATTACAGATCTCCATTTTGGTGGTTGTCCAAGCTGAGCACTGACCAACCTCATGGGGCAAGGAGAGGTAGGGTATAAATATGTCATACATTTACTTACTTATTTATAAAATGGAAAGAAAACATATAAAATAGAGTTCCAAACTATTGTGATATAAGACCAAGTTACTGCTGCTATCTACCTCAGCTTTAAAACTTCACAGAAACAATACATTTTTTAGTTTCTTCATTTGCTTCTGCCTGGTAGTTGCGTGAACGTTTTCTTGTTTTAACCACAGAATCATCTCCTAAACCTGCACCAGGATGTCTGGTAATATTTATAACTTAGTACGTCATATTAAGAATAACGCTCTGCTGACACTGTTCATGTAACACCCGTTACCATACTTGCTAAAATATAAGTCCTAGAGAACCAGCTGCTGGAGCCAGCATTCAGTGTTTCTAATGTGAAGATGACAGATTGCTCTAATACATAACTGACATGCAGTGTAATTTAAAAAAAAAAAAAATCTAATCTCCTGCTGCATGTGAAAGGAGTACACAGGAGCTACCCAAAGGGCAAACAAAAAAAAAATTTTAAAGGGGAAAAAAAGAAAATCCTGTGAAACATTTTTCACAGCATTTTTCTGAAGCAACAGCAAGGAGAAAAAGCTATCATCCTGTCATGAAAAATAGATCTAAAACAAGCAGTGGCTGTGGAAGTTTGAAAAAATGCGATAGAACATCAGGCATCTACAGAGACAAGGCAACACTTTTGGAATAGTAAGCAGATTGGTTAGACAATAACCCACATGCAATTCAAGATTACTCCAAAGAGCCTCTGGATTGCTCACCCCTATTTATGCAGCACACACACTCACCACTGGTCTGTGGTGAGCAGACCCCACACTCAGGTAACCTGACTCTGATTTGCAACTTTGAGAGTCACCCTAAGGACAGGAATAGCAGATCGGAGTAAGGAGGACATCAACTCTACTCTCTCTGTCTCTTCTCTCTCTTGCTGTGTTGACACAATAGCCTAACAGTGGAAGATTTTCTTAACTCGCTTTTCTTTTTGAAAGATGCAGATTATCTGAAGCTGTATCAAAATACAGTGCCATTTTCTGTTATAAATACTACATATTGTAAACATTTACAATAGACATACAGATCATACCTAAATGCATATTTTATTTTACTTATTTTTAAAATTTCCTTATATATTTTGAGAGAGAGAGGGAGAGAGTGCACGCGGACAGGAGAGGGGCAGAGAGAGGGAGAGAGAGAGGGAGAGAATTCCAAGCAGGCTTTGCTTTGTTAGCACAGAACCTAACTCGGGGCTCAATCTCAGAAACTGAAAGCATAACCTGAGCCAAGATCAAGAGTTGGATGCTTAACTCACTGAGCCACCCAGGTGCCCCTTAAATGGATATTTAAAATTAGAAAAAAAATTTTTTAATGTTTATTTATTTTTGACAGAGAGAGTGAGACAGACAGAGCACAAGTGGTTAGGGGTAGAGAGAGAGGGAGACACAGAATCTGAAGCAGGTTCCAGGCTCTGAGCTGTCAGCACTGAGCCCAACGCAGGGCTCCAACCCACAAACTGAGAGATCTTGACCTGAGCCAAAGGCGGACGCCCAACCAACTGAGCCACCCGGGCTCCCCTAAATAGATATTTTAAATGCAACCATTGAGGGGAAAGTATCCGTATCAGTAATACTGCTTAGAATTGAATTTCCAAACATTTTTCAAGAACAAGTTTGGGTTAACAAAAAACTGGGGGAGATTGCAAAGAAGACAAGAACCAGGCATAATAGGCAGGAACCATGCAACTCAGTGCCCTCGTGCCTGGCTCTACTGGATCTCTGAAACCCAAGCTTGCATTTGAAAAGCTATTTATTTCCCATCATCATCATGGGTTGACACCAGAGACTGATGGTGTCACATGCATTACCAACAACTGATGGAACTGTGGGAGGACAGAAATGAAACCCACAGACCTCTCAACCTCTTCAACCACAAGGCCTGCAATCTGTTGATGGTTGAGCTTGTGTATCCTTCCAGCTGTCTCCTGGAAATGAAATTATTTTCATCAGAAATGAGAGAGTATTCAGTGTTTATAGGGACAAAAAGGTGACTGGTGGAAAGTGTCTTCCTTTAAAAAAAAAAAAATAATAATTCCTAACACCAAAAAGGTGAATCAGAGAGCTTTGACAGACACAGCAATGAAGAGGCAATGAAATCTGTTGTTAATACTAAAAAATTTATTAAAGGCTTACACTTTCCCTTGAAACTAGACTCTAAGTTTATTTCTGATTCCCTATTTCTGGTGTGCCCTTTCATTAACAGAGACAAAGACACCCCTAAAGCCTCAGAACTAAGCTTCCTTTGTACCCTAATTCAATTCAAATATATATCAAGCCAGTGTGCCTGTCGGGGTGGAGGAGATGGAGGAGAAGCAGCCACACAGGCTGAGAAGGTCAGAGAAACACAAGAACAGACATGATTAGTAACCTCATGGGCAGAGAGGCCCCTGGCCAGACATAGAGGAGTCCTCTTCACAGCCAGATATGCCAGTTCCCTTCTTGACCAAGCCTGTCCCTGGAACTATTGGCCTGGGTTTGCTTTTGGACTCCTGTTCCCCTCAGTGAAGGTGTAAGTTCCATCGCGAACATCAGGCTGTGAGATAAAAGAGAAGCTAAAGATTCTGCTCATCCATAGACCAAACAAGCGGTATTGGATTACTTGAAATTCATTCACAGTCATTCCCCCCCCAAATAATATCAGAAAGGAAACAGGTTTCACTTTTCACAGACATAAAATTTAGATTACCCTATTGGGAACATTAAATACTGTAATGCTGCCAATTCTTCCCAAATCAGTTTGTATCTTCAAAATGCAATCCCCAAACAAAATCCCAATGGAATTTGTTGTGTAACTTTGGAGCAATGATTCAAAAATAAATCCGAAAAAAATAAACAGTAAGGGACTGTCCAAGATAATGAAAAAGAAGAATTAAATACTGGAACAAGAAGATTTATTCTATTATAGGAGACAATAATTAAAAACAGTGTGATATTGGCATAAAAATCAGCTGACAGATCAAGGGAACAGAACAGATAACCCTAAAACAGATCCTGAAATAAAAGACTCAAAATACTGCAAACTACTGATGTTGCTTAATTGGCTACATGCGGCAAACTAAATTGTGTTTTTACCTTTCATCATACCAACATAGATAGATAAAATTTGAGCTGCATTATTAAATGGTAAAATTAAATCCACAAAAATTAGAAGAAAATACTTTTAAATACTGAATTAATTTCAGGATATGAGAAAAAATGTAAAGCATAAAAATAATGGAAGAGTTTGCCTCATAAAACTAGACATCCAAGGATTACATGTTCTTTATTGCCATAAGAAATTTTAACTAATGCCAGCCGGTCACTAAGAGAATTTGCATAATCAAGTGAAAATGTATAGCTTGAGAGGACTATCAACTAGCCATACTAAAGACATGTGAATACCGAGCACATGCCTGACTCAAAATATGTATACCATTGGTCCATGACTGTCATGCTATAAAAATGCTTAGTCAAATTTGAAACACAAATGGAAAACTCCGATTTTAGTTTGTGATTTTCTCAGGGCTGCGGAGAGCAAATTGTAGGACTCATACTCTATAATACCACTAGATACCTAAAAGTAAGCAGAGCCCAAAAGCAAGGTAGAATCTTTTGGTACTGTTCACCAAGCGTTTCTTTTTTTTTTTTTTTAAGTTTATTTATTTTGAGAGAGAGAGAGCGAGAGTGGGGGAGGGACAGTGAGAGAGGGAGAGAGAGAATCCCAAGCAAGTTCCAAGCTCAGCACAGAACCCAATGCAGAGCTATACCTCAGGTGAGATCAGGACCTGAGCCAAAACCAAGAGTCAGGTGTTTGACTGAGCCACCCAGGTGCCCCTAACCAAGCATTTCTGAATAATGTTTTAAAGTCATTGGTAAGTGAGTCAAGGAGCTAGCTTAGTAAATTATTCCAAGTATTCCACTGACTTAGAAGGTTTTAGTTTGTCTGGAAAGAGGTCCAAACTCTATAATCTGATTGCAAGTGTTTAAACCTATAGGTTTGACATATATTTAGCATGTGAATAAAATAACTTTTTATTTAAAAAATATCATATAGACCAAGTTACTGCCTGCCTTATGCAAGCTTAAAATTTACATCAATTTAACCTTCACTTCTAAAATGCAACACAAAGAGAAACTTTTAAATGCTTTTAAATTATAGCACTAAGTTTACTCTCAGAAAAATGGAAGGAAAGAAGGAAGGAAGGAAGGAAGGAGAGAGGGACGGAGGGAGGGAGAAGGAAAGGAAAGGTAAAAAGAAAGAAAGAAAAGGAAAAGAAAGATATGATGATGATTTTTACTATTATGATTTTAAACATCAAGCCTCTAACTCCAAACATGGCACATTATAAATGCTCAGTGAAAGACACATGGTAGATGTCCTTCTTAATGAAACAGCAGGCATATATTAAGCCTCACTTCTCAGTCATCACCGTTTTCACCCAGCTAGTCAACACAGGAAAGGCTATATAGTATCAAGGAGGGACTCTGCATTCACACTACTTATTACAATCTTAGTTTATGAAATAAAACACGTGGCATGAAAAAATGGAGTGACCAGAATAAAACAAATCCAGCCTAAGGAAAGCATGTGTTATTGGATGATCTGAAGAGTAGAAAAAACAACAGCCGCAAACACAGCTTGGATTGTTGTGACTTTGTAAACATACGCACAAAGCTATGACATGCGACCAAGAGGAGGAAGGAAATGGCCATTCCCACTGAGGAGAAAGGCCTGAGGAAAGGTGAGGGAGTGGTGGCCAGTTCCCCAGGGGAAGGCAGAGAATGGGTCAGTCTACTTGAAAGGCAAAAAGGTGGAAAGCAGCAGAGAGAAGTGAGGGGAGGGAGGAACAGGTGACATGGGAAGGAGCTCAAGGGCAGGCTAAAGCTTCCTGCCCTTTATTTTATTGTATTTTTAAAATTTTTTTTAATGTTGACTTATTTTCGAGAGGGAGAGAGAGAGCACATGTTAGGGAAGGGCAGAGAGAGAGGCAGACACAGAATCCGAAGCAGGCTCTAGGCTCTGAGCTGGCAGCACAGAGCCCCACGAGGGACTGGAACTCATGAACCCTGAGATCATGACCTGAGATGAAGTCAGAAACTCAACTGACTGAGCCACCCAGGCACCCCTTCTGTCCTTTATTTAACTGAAGTTGGGCAGCTCTGTAGGAGTGCAGCAGCCCCATTATGAGGATTCCCTTCCTTTCACAATATTTGCCCTCACCATTTTATTTTATGTCTTGTTTTATGTCTTGTTTTATTTTATGTCTTGTCTAATATTGAAATGACAAGAAAATCTGTTTACAGGGGGCACCTGGGTGGCTCAGTGGGTTAAGCTTCTGACTCTTGATTTCAGCTCAGGTCATGATCTCGTGGTTTGTGGGTTTGAGTCCTGGGTTGTACTCAGCACTGATGGCATGAAGCCTGATTGGGACTCTTTCTCTCCTTCTCTCTCTGCGCCTTCCCCTTTCTTTCTCTCTCAAAATAAATAAATAAACTTCTAATAAATTTTTAAAAAAGGAAATCTGTTTACAACGATCAGCAATGAGGCCGCAAGAACTGAGAAAGATACTTCTCTGCTATATTTTAAAAATCTTCAAAAATGACTTTCCAATTGCCTAAATATAGGGCCCTTGAATAATATGCTGTATTCCCCACGACACTATTATCTTCTGTCACAAATGCAGTATTTCTCTTCCTGCTCAGTATCCTTACTAATATTTTAGAAACATTCCCTTCCTGTGTTCATCTATTTACTTTATACTTCTTTATTTCCTTCCCAATTATCTTTCACCCTAAATTCTAGAACTAAAAAGAGTTAGTGGTTATTTTTTTCTCACCCATCACACCTGCCCTTTTCTTTCCTCCCTCTTCCCATAGCCTCTCTTATGTAGCTCATTCCCAAATGAGATTTTATATATATTTTTAAATCTTTTCAGATTTCTCTTCTATTTGGATCACTGCCAGACCTATCGCCCCATTTTACACATTCAGTGAATTAATTCAGGAGCTGAAATAGTTCTCCTTGGTGTTTTATGTATTATGTCTAGCTCAAATTCACCATTGAAGGAAATATAAAAACCTTAATTTTCCTTTAGAAAGAGGAAGTGGTGAGTAGGGCAAACCATGTTGAGGAACCAGGGCAACAGTGAACAAGAGAGGCAGCGACCCTGTTACCTTCTAAAGATCAGCCCCAGGGCTGTTCCCTAGAGTCTGCTGCTGAGTATGTCCCTGAAATCTGCCACCTCCTGTCACTCACCAAACTTCACTGTCCCTTGAGTGATCCATATTTTATGATATCCTTTCTCACTCACTCACAGTGCCTTAACTCTTAATCCCTTTCAAGTAAATAATTTGTTTTCCACAATTTTTCTCTTTATTGTGGTGTATAATTCAGACAACCCATAAAGGTATAAAAGAAAGGTGGGGAAGTTTTTATTACAACAGCTGGTCTGAAGTACATAGACATTTGAGAGAGTAAAGATTGAAATGCTAGTGATTCAAGGATTGGCTCCCTTCTGTAACCCCAAATGGATTCCTGGTTTGGTAATTAAACCAAATATATTTCACCTGATATTAAACTGTCACTTTCCTTGAATTAAATAGAAAATACTACTCATCTCAGTCTGAGTCAAAATTGTACAGTTTTTGAACTCTGGTAAACAATGTATGTGAGTGTGCACCTGCCCAAGGAAGTGCACATGAGGGCTAGCATAGTGGATGAGTGGATGACAAGGACCAGCATTCTTATTTCTGTAACCATGGTTTGGCACAAACTTGAACCTGCAGAAGTCCTGTGTGCACAGACTCCTGCTTTGTTGAAGAGAGTAGCTCGGACTTTAGGATAGATGTATGGAAGTGAATATGATAGATTATCCAGTTCTCAAAACACATTCTTTATATAATTCATAACTTAATATCTTCCTAACACCAAATAATTTCTTAATTTTCCTATGGCATTTAAATAAACTTAAATAAATTATTTTATCATCATTCTGTTGTGTATAAAGAAGCAATATCACTAATTTTAAATGTGTTTATATAGACAGAAATTTTCACCATACCCAATGGAAGAAACATCCCATCTTCAACAGCACAGAAAGAGGAAGATGAGAATTATGTCACAGGCATAGTTCTTGATCCAGGTTGGCAATTTAGAGAGACAGTGTGGTCTAGCTGATAGAACACCAGATGGTGAGGCATGGGACCCGGTTTCCATTCTCAGTTGTATCACTGTTAGATTCGGCAGGGGATTTCTCTCTGTCCTCTTCTGTCAAAATGTTCACAATCCGTACCCTCACTTTCCATCACAGGTATAACATGAAAGCTTGCCCAGACACCAGCTAGGGATTCTCAAAAAAGTATTGATAAATATGCTTTATTATATTTATTATCTTAGTGTTAAAGTGCTATCTGAAGCTACTACTCACTCTCTTTGAGCTCCAAATGCTTCCTTAACACAGCAGGTGGGTAGCTAGTTTGCTCATGGTTGTTGACAAGCTTGGTCATGGTAACATTGGCTCAGGCTTGAAAATAGTTTTCAAAACTCTTTAGTCTTCAAATCTGTCTCGTTCATTTACTGTGCACTGTTTCCCTGCCATCTTCCTAATTCAATTCCTTTCTTTCCTAATAATAATCAACCTTCAACAACTCAACAGGGGAAGGAGGCCATCTTTATGTTTCAGTAGACACTAAACTTATTAAGTTTTGCTAAGTCCAAAGCACTGTTGTGGGTATAACAGGGAATACAGAAGTCTAATACATATTTCTATAAAGAAGGACACAGTGGACTTTGAAAGGCAGATCTAATATACATGAAACATTTAGATTAATGATCTGGTATTAAATACAAAATATAAGAAGAGTTCATATAAACAATAATTGATAGACTAAAGGAAGGCTTCATGGTGTATATGGAACTGATCTGGGCAAAGTTAATAGGATTTGGGTCAGAAGACAGCAGAATGGAGAGCCATTCTGAAAAGGTCGATAGAAGTAAATGCAGGCAGGCAGGAATGAGGACGCTAGCATGGTTGGCAACATTAAGGATTGGAGGGAAAATGGGTTACACATAAACATTATAGCTCCTTCAGAGAATGCCTAGTTAAATGTGGAGAATTTTTTTATCAGTAGATTCTAAGGCAATAAGAAGCTTTTAGAGGTTTTGAAAATAATGTCCTCAGAAAGGATTGATTTGGGCAAATTAGCCAGGAAATAGGTACTATGCAGGATGGTGTTGGAGAAGTAGGGGAGATGAAGGAAAAGGAGAGTAGTCATATTTTTCTTTGAAGATATGACCTATGATAAAGAGCTATTTTCAATAGAATCAGGGTACTAAAAAAAAAAAAAAAAAAAAAAAAAGAAAAGAAAAAGAAGAATGGGCCTATGTGCTGGGAATTACAACATAGGAATGATAGCCTTCCTGCATCTGGGAATGATATTTCAGGTAATGGTGTGAGGGATTAAGTGATCATATATATGGAAAACCAAACTGATAAACTTGGTGGGAAAATGTGATCGTTGGCAAATTTAGAGAGGGACATTCCAAGGAAGTATTCATCTGAGGAACAGGGCTGTGTGATGATACAGGAAGGAGCCATGTAAGTGTGCAGCCATCAGCATAAAGTAGGTGGAGATTTAGAGTCAGCATATGACAGAGGAATCTGATGTGAAGTCATTACGAGTAATGGCAGGGAAAAGCCTCATGTTTTAGGTTGAGTACAATCTCCTAAAAAAGCAAACAAGAGTGGAAGAGGATGAAGAAAAACCTTTGGTTGAAATTCTCTTAATCTTGATACTGGATTCCTATTAAATTGCTACCTTGATTTCATTAAGATACTTTTAATTTCCTTTAGATCTTTCCCACTGGAGACAGAGTTTATTTTGGTGAGAACACTGGCTAAACTTTTTTTTTCTTTTGCTGTAAGAACCAGTGAACAGAATCAAAGATGAAAGAGAAAATTCTAAAATGACAGTATAACAACCATCTATCCATCCATCCATTCATCCATCTCTTCATTTATTCACTAAGCAATTCTTACATCCATAAATATAGCAATAAACAAGAGGAACATGATCCTGCTCTCATGGGCCTTAAATTACATGGAATTAATGTTTACAAAGATTGCAAAGCGAAGATTGCTAAGGGAATGTGTAGCAGGCCTGTTGTGCTAGCCCAGGGTTTCAGGAAGGTTGCATGAGAAAATGTCACTTTTACTAATTATTAGGGAAGGAGAATAATATAGGGACAGGGACATACATAACACAAAGAGAGAGACCTGGGTTTTATTCTTTGCTGCAGTTTCAGGGTGTCAGTCCAGAATCACTGTTGCTTACTCTTCATTGAATGCATACCTGTGAATGGACACTAGTTTCTGTAGGCAATTGACTTCAGGGGCGGAACACCGCAAGACATCTTGGAGAATCAATATGAAACAAGGCAACTTCCCAAAGGACAGAAATTCAACTACAGCAGGAGTACAGATTCCAGGAAATACAGCACAATAGCACTAGGGATATACAGGGAAATGCGCTCTGAAGGCTTCCGGAGAAATAGAACAAGGAATACGTCTGCCTAGGCCCCACGATGCCGGGTCAGTGCAGCCTTGCCTGGAGGCAGAATGGTGGCTGTCAATATTTGTTCTAGGTATGTGATAGAAATTGCATTGGCAGAAAGCTTGGATATTTTGCCTTCTTTATTTAAGCTATGCCTATACTTTTATTTATTTTATTAAATAAATTTATTTTATTTTACATCTATTATTTTTATATATATCTATTATATATATATATCTATATATCTATATCTATATCTATATCTATATCTATATCTATATAGATATATTATATATATATATATCTATATATATCTTATTTATATCTATTTATTTTATATCTATTAAAGCTATGCCTATACTTTTATTTATTTTAATGTCATTTTTCTAATTACCTAAATAATATTAAAAAATAGAAACAATATCACTATTAATAGAGTCAGTATCTCTTCAAATAACATTATCTTAGAGTACATATGTATATGATAGGCATAATTCATATTTTAGATAATGTTATACATACTGTTTTGTAATTTCTTGGGTGTTTTTTGGCAACCATAATGAGGAAGTGAAAAATACAGCATGTTAGCATCTATAATTTGAGTCCCTTTCAGAGAGAATCTACTGTCTATTGGGGAAATACCTTGATGAGCCATTGGTATAGAACATGAGATCCAGAAGGCATGTGTCATTACTTACATGTGTGATACGACGAAAGGAATTATTATTGTCCTTTTCAATAGAGAGAAAGAAGAAAGCAGAGTATAGAGAAAGAAGAGGTAAGACAGAGAAGTCAGGGAGAGGGTGGGAAATGAGAGCTGTCTGGGAATCAGTTAAGGAAATGTCCCTAGTGATGTGATGGCCAAATGACATTTATGTCTAATATTTTGTTTGAGAACATTTAACTTCGTCATCCAATTTTAGGTAAAACCTTCCACATTTCAAAAGTCTGGTGAGAGTGATTTTAAATTTTTGGCAGAAACTGAGAAGGAGAATAAATTGTATGTCTTGGTCAACATGGCAAAGAAGAGTGTCAGCAGGGATCCCAAGGACAGAAGTGGCTCAGGAACCTGGGTACTCAGAAATGTTCAGAGTATTTGGAAGGATTTGGGGCTGTCACAGGGTATGACTAGGGGGTTCCAGCTGAGCATTTAAAACTCTGCAGACCAGTAATGCCTTTTTAGTTAGGTTTGTTTTCCTTAAAAAAAAGAAAGAAAAATGTCTTCTTCGTTGAAATATTCATACTTACTGAGACTGAACAGATAATATACTTTTAGAACTTTAAAACATCCCATTTGTCATGATATGCTTTTGTCATGCCTAATATCCCATATTTGTGTTTTGTATTTTTGTAATTCATGTTTAGACTTCTCTCCAAAAGGCCAAGATCTTGGATTAGTTGATCTGTTCTGTTTCTAATTCATTAATTTATGGCTTTATCTTAATTCTCTGGGCATATATTGGTTTTATAAATTTTTAAGGCACATGAAAATAAGTATAGAGAATAAAATAATGCACACTCATCTACCCACCTAACTTGAAAAATAATATACTACATATTCAAATGAAATCTCTGTGGGTTGCTCTTCATATTCCCTTTTCCTCCCTTTCTCCCAGAGGTATCCAATCCCTGAATGTGATGACTAACATCCCACATATAGGTAATTTTATTACCTATACATTTATCCATTCGCCAGTCATAAATGTTTCATGCGCACACACATGCACAACCTTTATTGCCTATAAGTTTAGGAATGAAATTCTTAGGTCATTGAATACTCATTCCTTTGATTTTACTAACTTGTCAAATTTTTTTCCAAGGTGTTTGTGATAATTTGCCCTCCCAACTGCAGAGAATTATTAGTTCTTCTTGTTCCACATTCCTATCTTACTATTGTCAAAATTCTTAGTTTTTGCCCATGTGATTTTGTCCCTTTTATATCAATTTGCATTCCCATGGTTATTAGTGAGATTATATGTATTTTCATGTTTATTTTTTGTTAAGCTTTTGACTTTCTTGAATTGCTTCTTCATATCTTTTTGCCTATTTTCTGTCGGGTTGTCTTTTCTGATTGATTTTAAGTATTCTTTATATTTCTAGAACTCCTTCTATTGAGTTGCTAGTGTTCATTGTAAAAAATACAAAAAAACAAAAAACAAAAACAAAACACTTTTATCAGCCTATGTTTTGCTTTTGCTTTTTTAAAATGGTGCTTTGTTATGTGCATAACATTTTAATATGAATGATATCAAAGCTATCAACTATTCTCTTATCAAAGTACTCTGGGAATTTTAAGAGAGGCCCTTCCTGGCCTCCAAGTTCATGAAGATATTTTCTGAAATTTTACTCTTTTGTTCTTGGTTTTTTTCTTCATTTATCTGCTGGAATATATAAGTTGTTTTTTCTGTGAGCAGTTCTTGAACCTCTTGATTAATTGGAAAAAATTAGATTCACAAATCTTCTTTTTAAACTATCTTGTCTACACCCCTTCATTTATATATACAATGTTCTCATTACTCCCTAAATATTCTGTATGTACAGTTTTCTTACTTATTCCTAGAATTACTTAAAGAACTACTTTATTTTAAATGTCACTAATTTGTTTTACTTTAAAAAATGCTACCAGGATCTTTCGAGGTACTAAGTATTACTAATTTTTTCTAATACAAAATCTGTCCTTCTTAGCTGTAGAGTCTTCTATCTCAGGAAATTTCCTTTTAACTTGCTTTTTAAATTTTTTGTCTATTCATGCTTGCAAGTGATCTGTAAGTTGGCTCTTAATATCCTGACCTTTATATCTACCATCTCCTCCCATTTGGTCCCTTCGTTGTTATTCTGTGCACTTTAGAACAGTTCTCTAGTTTGCCTCTTACAACATGAATTCATTTTTCTGCAATATCGCTGCTGCCTTATTTTAAATCTGATTTAAATTTTTGTGATCATTTTTATTTGTGTTTTTACAATCTTTCCTTATTTAATCCATTTCTTATATTAGTTTTGGTCTTATCCCATCATTTCTCTTTTGTTTCATAATGTACAAGTTTCCCTAGGTCTTTTGAGATGACAAAGCTTTCTAAAGTGCACTCCTTTTGAAGTAACAAAATGTCCCCTGCTTTTTATAGAGTAAGTCTGTTTTCATTTTTAAAATCTGCAGAAACTTTTTATAGGCTTCATGTTTTCTTTTATTTATTTCTAAGAAGCATAATCTAGGATGGATTACTGGGATTGCCCAGGGTTCCCCACACTGACTCCCTGATTCTTGTTAGAATTCCCTTCTCACATAATGAGCTGAGAACTGTTTAATATACTCCCGTCCTAACATTGGCAGTGGCTTATTTAGCATGGTTCTGTTGGACTAAGGGATATGGGATCAGAGAGATATGTGTTTCAATCCCAGATCTGCTGCGCATTAGCTTGTCAGTTTTGGACAAGTCACTTAACTACTCTAAGCCTTGGATTTATCTGTAAAAAGGGAATAACTACCTACCTCACAGACCCATCGTTGATCATTTCACCAGCAATGTATAACTGGTTGGACATAATTGATAGTTTTCCTACCCCATCCCCAAATTTGGTTGGTTTGCTTAGAAGGTAAAAGCTATATAATGGACAAAGCCAAGTGGCTCCAGCCTAAGATGGTAAATCAAAAACAATGTTACACTCCGGGGAAATGGCAGAAGTTAGTGTGTCATACTTACAGACTTAAAAGATATGTAGTCCCATCATATCCCCATTAAAGTCACTAACTTGGTCTTTAAAAAAGACCTTGATCCTTGACAATAATAGTAGACCACGCCAAACTGACAAAAGTAGTTGCTTGAAGTATTTGTTGTGCTAGATATGATACCACTACTAGGGCAGATTCATAGAACCTCAGGCACATGTACATAACGAATATGTCGTTATGTACATATATGTACATATATGTCCTCCGTCTTTATCATAAAGAGGAATCAGAAATAATTCATGTTCATTTAGAATGATCAAGAGTGAATGGCCTTGTCCAAGACTGTGTTATGTATCTTGCCTTCTGTCATATTATATTTCAAAGGGATCTGGAAGTTGGACATACTATGAAACATCCTTCTGGTCCACTATATTGGTGACCTTATGCTAGTCACACCAGAAAAACAAGAATTTGGCAAATTTTTTGGTGTCCTTAGTAAGACATAGACATTACAGAAAGAGAAGGTACATCCCATGAAGATTCAGGGGCCTACCACATCAATAAAATTTTTAGAAGTTCCATGGTCTGTGGCATGCCAGGACATGACTTCCAAAGTAAAGGACAAATTATTGCATCTCACTTGCTTTACTACAAAGAAGGAAGCACAATAGCTGGTAGATCTCTTCAGGTTTTAGAGGCAGCATATTCCACAGCTGGGGATACCTCTCCAACCCATTTCTCAGATACAATGAAAGCCTTCCCACTTTGCATGGGAGACTTAACTATAGTTCTGTGAAGAACTATAAAGAGATTTTCAGTAGGTCCAGACTGTATGCAAGTGGCTAAGCCACTTGAGCTTGTGTCCCTGAAGTTGCAATAGACTAGGAGATAAATGTGGTGAGAAAATATGTCAGGATGGAAGTGTGAATGGTCCCACTTAATAACACTGCCAGTGACCCACTTGGGAATTTAGAGTTCCCAATCCCCAACTCTAGATGCTGTGGGATATAGGTCCTGGTTCCCAAAAGGGAATACCTCTACAAAGGGACACAGTAGAAGTGCCCTTGGACTTTAAGCTACAACTGCTGTGCAGGCACCTAGGGACCCTAATGCCAAGAGACTGTGGCCAAGAATGAGTCACCATTTCTGGAAGGAGTAATCGACCCTGACCATCAGAAAAAAGTAGAAATGTTATTACACAATGGGAGTAGAGTGGAATATGATTGACACCCAGGTGATTCAGCTGGATGTTTCTACCTATTCTCACTCATTTTTTATGGTTTGTGGACAAATACATGACACAGCCTTAAAAGGGCATGATGATTAGGGACTCAGATCCCTAAAGCATGAAATCTGTGTCAGGGCCACCCAAAATTGAAGAAGTACTGGCTGAGGATGAAAGGAGTCTAAAGTGGATGGTAAAGGAAGAGGTAGGTTAGATGACATTAATGGCTGCAAGAACAGCTCAGGTGTTGAGAGTCTATAATTTGTCCCATGCACCTTCTTAGAAATTTCTTCCAGGACAAGACCACCACCAGAGTCGTTGAGAAGCTTCTCCCAGAATTTATAGGAAGAAGTGAATCTAGGCATTGTAAGTGGTGGTCTGTAATGGATGCTCTCGTATATCACCTAGATCTTCTTCAATACTGAAACACGTGGTCCTCAAGTTTTTGGAAGTGCTTCTGGCTGACAGATACCACCTGCCTGCCTCTGCAGGAATTGCAGTCACCTGGAGAGGTATCTTGCCAAGCTCATGCCCCTTCCTGGGAGAAGCCTGCATGCAATGAATGGTAGATACTGTGATGTAAAGGTCCAGAAGCCTCTCCCAAGCTGGGATAACTTTGAAGGTCCATCCCAGATTTAGATCTGTCTATGGGTTTAGCTGAGAGCTTTGTTTGTTGCCATTACAACATAACACAACTTCTCCTTTTACCTTATCTTGTTTTTGTTTTTGGTTTTTGGTTTTTGGTTTGGTTTTGTTTTGTTTTGCCAGGGATTGATCCTGTAAACAATTCCTAATAAACTTTCTACACATTAATCTCTATCCTAGGACCTACTCCCATACTCCCACAACATGTACCTAGCAGTCATTAATTCATTTATTCAATATATGTTCCTTAATTTGAACAGTTACTATTGCCTGGCATTATGATAAGGGCAGCGAGGTAGAACAAAAGCATAAAACACGGACTCTTATTAATAAAGAATTTATGGTCAATTTAAGGAGATACCATATATACACAGAGAACAAGGCAATGTTATACAAATAAAATCAAAACCTGTAAACATTGAGAAGATTATGGTCAGGGGCTCAGACTTCCTGGAATGAGGGTTTGGGTTGCATCATCAGGTGAGTCTATCAAAACCCTGCAGGAGGTACTTGGTAAAGGCAAGTACAAAGTTGGATTATATACAATAAATTGTTAATTTCATAGCAAGACAGCAAGAGCAAAAATTAGCAACCATATTGCTGGAAAGATATGGACTAACTATGCAGTTACCTTAGTGGGGCTTGCAGTCATCCTCCCCTATTTGTGACTATGTGGGTGAGTCTGCCCATTTTATAGGGAAAGAATTAGCAAGCTCATCTTGACACCCTCCCACATGCTTAGAAAAAAAATCATCTTATTCGGGCTGCCACTTTATCAGTTAAAAAAATAAAAAGCTGACATTTCAACTCTCCATTTACTGACTCCGTGATTGGTTCCAGCCCCCAGCTGGGTAGGGGTGGAAGTGGCAATATTGATTCCCCATGATTCCAGTCCCAGTTAACTGTTGACAAAGTAGCCCGATTGCTGAGTAGGTGATCTCTTTAAGTGGGGAAAACAGGGTTTTTTCCCCCCAATTAGATGTGGTAAATAGTCCTATTCATCTAAGGTGGAACTCTTTTGAAAACGTATTATTCCATCTATGGACTATTTATGATCTTCAAATTTAAAGGTTAGGCCTAGGGTAACAGAGTTATTATCTTGAAGCCTATCCTTAAAATTGGTAAGAAAATAATTTCTTTTCTTTTTCCATTTTTTCTATGTAATAAGAGACACTATTTTCTATCTTTACCTTTCTCTTTCACATATACGTGCTTAAGGTAGAACTTGGACTAATTTGTGTTCATATGGAATATAGATAAGCACATTTGTTAACTAAACCTTATTTGTTTACTTTTTGCTACATATTTTTAATATATAAGGAAGATTTTACAATATTCTGAGAATTATAATTCTCTTAAAATGCTAGGAGAAGAACCTTAATAGGAACTGTAAAACTATGAAACAAAAACAAAACAACATAAATTTTCTCCTGCTGAGGTCAGTGAGGATCACATAAATTTAGGAGCTCTTGCTTAAAATAATTAGTATAAAATAAACATGACTCTTAATGGCTGTGTACATTGTAATTCTTCCTAAAAGAAGACCGTAGTGAATTACATCTTTAGTTACCATATCAGTTAGGGTTTAATCCAGAAAATAGATCCATTATAAGTGATATGGAGGTATAAATTCATTTAAGGGTCTAGATCATATGTAATTGTTGGAACTGGTTGAGAAAGTCTATGGAAAGCTGTTGCTGCTGTATAGGTTCTAAAATTGTAGGCCATCAGTACTGGCAGCCAGGAGCAATTTCCAATGGAAGCAGAGCACAGTAAGAACCAACTGGAACCTGCAAGGAAGAATTGGAACTTAATCTGTCTCTCGCTACCGCAATTCTTGATGACACAGGTGACCTTCAGAGGAAGCGGATAGTTTTTCCCATGGATATGCATTTATACCTAGTCCAGGACTTGGAGAAGATGATGAAGGAGGTACAGTGGGAGGTGGAAGAGTCACAAGTCCAGCTGTGTCCTGTGCCCAGGTGAGCCAGCAGATCAATGACAACATACATGAACTACAGGGATGCCTGACACCCCATATTGTCCTTCAGAGGGTAATGGCTGCCATTTCATTTTCACCTTCCAAATCTTGTGCAAATTTCCCTTGGGGCCATTCATAATATGGATCTTTAGATGCAAGAACAGTCTCAAACATGTATTTCCAGCTCAGTTGTCTCTGAACAACTTGTCCACTTGGTATCCCCATGTCTAGAGATACCTCTTTCAGGCATGTTTTGACTTCCAGATAAATGTGGTAGAATATGATGCAACTATCCTTTGTACAACCAAAAACACACTCACTCTATATAACAGCCCCATATGTCACTTTATCCATGTTTAGTTTATGTTCATTCTTCCGGTTGAGCCCACTCTTCCTATTCTGTGGCTTAAATATTGAACTCTAAAATTAACCACTATTAACATGCCTTATATGGGATAGTAGGAAAATGGGAGGGGAGCAAAATAATTTATTAATATACACAAATACACACACCACACACAAACACACACATATACATGCGCAAAAATAAGTACATAAATTAAGGAAGAAATATTTGTAACTATTACAGTTCTTATTTCTGTTACTGGAAATATGGCCACAGCTTATATTTATGACTTCCTTCTTTCACTACCATTTTATTTTTCCTTACTAGGCACCTCGTCTTGCTATAATTCCATGCCTGATGGAGTAATTCAAACTTTTACTACAGGATAAGGCAATACTAACAGGTGCTTTAGGTGACCGCCTACATTCCAGAAACACCCACTCCTTATGGCCACTCTATGGGCAAAACTCAATTTCTCCTTTATAGTCAATATTGAACATCCCAGCCTCTCTTTTTGTCTTTTGATTCGATGGTATCAGTTTAAAAGTAGCAGTCTTAACTTCCAGTTTAACGGAACCCTTACTGTGTCTCAGGTAGAAGAATTTTTCTCTTGGAAAGTAAGACCAGCCCGAAGTTGCTAGTATAGCCCAAAATCTCTCATAGATCATTAATGATAATAATGAGAATAGTGACTCTAATCCCCATTCTTTGATGACCCTGTGAAAGAAACAGTGCCACGATTTGGGGTAAATACTATACTTAGAGGACACTACCCTGGCCCTACAAGATTTTTCCACCCAGCTAGGGTCATAACAAAATCTTCAAAACTCTCATCCTTATCCATACTTCATTAGCTGTTTAGGAGTTCCTTGGTCAGAAGCAATGCTGTGTGGAATATGTGGATAAATAAAGCACACAGAGATGGAGTTTTTTAACAAAACAAATGTGTGCATTGAAGGCAAATTTGTATCCTGACCAAGAGTCTGTTCAGTGAGGAAAAAGAACTGATCCTCCCATGATGGAAAAAGTCCAATGTAATCAGCCTGCCAGCACAGAGGCTGATCTCTTTAAGGAATGGTGGTGCCAGTAGTCCTTTGTAAACCATACCCAAATATTCTTTTTCAGTTACACTCATAGGGAACTCTCCAAGAGGCCATCTTATGGTTGAGAAGGAGGAGGCCACATAACAAAAATTCTGGGCAACTTGCTCATGAAACTTATGCCTTCATGACATTGGCTATCATATCTACCACTTCCATTTGATGAGGGATGACCCAACTTCATGGTTTGGTGGTCAGACAATACTCAGTTCATGTTTGGTATTTCATGTGGTATGGCAAATTGATGAGTCATGGTCTAGCATTTAATCTGTATTGGGGCCAGTAGCAGACCAGAAACTGCTTCAAAGAACTGATATCTGCAGCATATGCCGTAGCTTTATTTCAAAATCCAATAGATCTGCACATTCATTCACCTATAAATGCCTGCTAATGGCTTGCAACAACATCCCATTCCCCAAAGACACTTCAAGCACTATATGATCAGCTGGCTCATACATCCCAAATGGTAGAGAAGTTTGAACATCAACCTGGACTTATCAGAGATGTCTCTTGTTCTAGAACCCGCACAAAACTGGATCCTTTTGAAGTTATTGGATAAATGAATATAAGAAGTACACCCAAATAAGGCATATGATACCTTTAAAATCCAAAGAGATCCCTGTAGGCATTGTGTCTCTTTTGTAGTGCTAGGAAACACAAGATGCCACAACTTTTCCTTAACTTTGGAAGGGGAATTCCACTAAGCTTCAAATGACTGTTTCCTTTGAAGTTTTTAGAGGTGGCAGGCCATAATATTCATGGGATTTATTTCCTACTATCTGACATGCATCTATCTTATGCAAGTGCCTAGAGTGGTTGCTACTCCTACTTACCAGGTTCAATCAGCATTATATCAACAAGGCAATGGTCTTGCATAATGTTCCTTGAAATGGTGAGGCAATTAAAGCCCTTCTGGACTCAATTATGACATAAGGTTGAAGAGTTAGTATAGCCTTAAAGTAGGATAATAAAGATGTACGATCTTTTCTACTGAAAGAAAACTGCTTCTGGGATTTTTGCTAAAAGGCATAAAAGAAAAAGTATTTGTTGGCACAATAGCTACATACCTGTTGCAGATTTTCTCCAGAAAGAAAACATTAGAATAGCAGTTGAAATAGGATTCACTACATGATTTTGAGGTTACCCACTGTACACAGCAAGATATAGCCATCTTCTGTCCTAGCCAAGTAAGCAAATTATATGGGGATGTGACAGGTATCACCACCCCTATATCTTTCAAGCCTTTGGTATTGGCAATGATTTTTTGCAATTTATCCACAGCGATGTATTGCTTTTGGTTTACTTATTTGGTAGGCAGAGTCCTTCCAGTGGTTTCTGCTTGGCCTGTGTTATCATCACAACTCTAACTGCCTGAGTTACTAACAGGAATCAATGTGCAAAGTCTGCCTATTGTTAAGCATAATACTCCATCTATGCATTTCTAACTGGCAAAATAACCCCAATATAGATTTGGGGACCTGCTGAGTCCACTGTGAGATAAACATGAACCCAAACTGTTCGTCTGAATTCCATAGTCCTTTACTTTCACTGATGAACAATAGCAACATTCTGTGTCTCCAGGAATTAAAGTCAGTTTGGAGCCAGTGACCAACAATTACCCCAAAAGTTTGTGTTATTTCTCTTCTGAAATGCACAGTCACCTTGAGAAATGCCTCTATGTCCTTTTTGGGGAAATCTGGGAAACGACGTTTACATTACAAATATTTGGCTATGAGGCAGGATCTTTCTTCATGAATAACTTGGCCTCTGCCTCATTCAAGGGACTCTAGGTTTGTAAATTAGCTCAATGCTGGGAAGTGGTTGAGAAGCATAACCATTATAATGATTAAAGTTAGATTTCCATTCACCAGAAGAGACCTTGACTGCTATACACATTAAGTAATACTTTAAAAGTCTGTCAATCCATTCCTGTCTAGAGACATATTATTGGCCAACCCAAAGTGGGCCAAACCACTTTGTCTCTGGCCATTAAGTGCCACAACTTGGTCCCTGGCACTGCAAGGTCTCATCATCCCTGTTGCATTCAGTTAGTCTACTTTGCGGCAGTTCCTACTGGTATTTCTGGACTACAGAGAATAGCCAGTCTAGAGCTCCCTCACATGTGTGTTCTGCAAATCATTTGTGAGAAGAATGTCATCCAGACAGAGAGTGGGTTTGAGGTGATCCTTTCTAGAATTACGACCTTGGTTGGGTACCATCATCTCCAGGGTACCAAACAAGTTCAATTGTCTAACCAAGATGACCGTTAGAGCCACTTCCAGCTGCTAAAGCTAACACGTTGAATCTAGAATCTTTTTTGAGTACACCTATACCAAAAGATTCAGTATTTTATATTTTCCCACCCTTATTCAACATACCTTATTCATTCCCAAACATGAATGTTCCCAGGAATGTTGATATAGATTGGAGATATCTTGCATTCATTTTTGTTTGTTTTATGGAGAATAATTTTGTTTGTTGATATGGGTAATCATTTTGGTTGTTTACCTTTACGGTGGTCCTGGAGCATGCCAGGACTGGATTCAGGCTATAGGTCTGGAAGCAAAAAGAGATGGTGGAGACAGTTTCTGCAGAGGATCAGCAGTCCCTATACGGGCAAACTGCACAGAGAAATCCAACACAGGTTTTATAGGCAAGGGAGGCTAACAGATTTCCTCAGAGAACTTTGACAACGTGGGTTACCCACTGAAGAAACGGGTACACTTTGCTACAAACCATACATGGTGCTTTGTCCAGAAGTTGAAGAACTCCAGGAGGAGCTTGGGCAAGAGCTGGAGGAACACTGTGAGAACATGTGTGATATGCTGGGCTCCTGGGATTCACACAAACATTTCGAACATGATAACTGCTTCAACCTTCCAAATCTCACGCAAATTTCTCTTGTGTACAGCCCTAAACTGAATCCACACAAAAAAGCGAATTCAGGAAAATAGAGTTCCAGTTTGACTATGTTGATACAATAAATTAAAAAAAAATCATAGTTTCATATCCATATTAATGTGGCTTTATAATTATATATACTCATATATACAGTAGTATTTAGAGCCTTTTATTTTTCTGTTTGGTTTTGAAATTGACTCACATGAAGTATCAAAGTCAGGCTGCTATTTTCTCATTGTTACACTGAATTCTGATTGAATCCCTTTATTTTCTTGCTTGATTATTGCACAGAGCATTTGTGTGGTTTAATAAGAAATAATACAGAGTTTTAGATTTGAGTTGCCATTGAAAATCTTTAACTGTTGCTAGGATTTCCCAGATTGATATGTGGCTTCAATCTTCTTCCAAATTCTCATCAACCTACATCATGATCATTTTTGCATGTAGATTTCAGAAGCACACTCTATGTACTGACCTAGCCTGCTGAGGAGAAAAATTTCTTAGATATACAATGCATATTTTAACATTAGCAACAAGATCCCTTTCTGCATCTTCAAGCATGGCAGATAAATTATTGAATGCTTTATTTCTTTAAATCAAACAAAACTCTACTATGTCCCTAACATTTTCATTCAAACTCTCAGAAGATGAGAAATCTCTAGGTCCAATGTCACATCCAATATTTCTATGAAGGGGAGAGCCAATTCAAAGGGGGAGTGTAAGGTTTCTTGAGATAATATTTTACATAATACTGGGAGAAAAAAAGATCAAGGAAAGGGAATTATAGAGGTGATTATGGAGGTGATGGGGGACCCTACATCTCCCACTGAGCCACCCTGGGTGTTGCCACTATCTTTAGTCTTGGCTTGCTTCTAGCTAAGTCGAATCCAAAGAAATAACTTTGAGGAGCTTAACTTTCCATTTAGTAAAGAACAATGACTTGCGCCTGATGGTCTGGTAGTAAGAAATAAAATAATGCGTTCCTAAAATATTTTACTTACATTTCCTCTGCAGTTCTTGAGAAGTTGGCAAGAGGAAAAGAAAGGAGAGGAAATATCAGGAGGCATGTGGTCCATAGTTGTAACTCTTCTATTTACCAGACATGTGACTTTCCAATGTGTTTGTTTTTCTACTTCTTACAAGGTCTTACACATAGTAAATACTCAATAAAGTTTTCTCTAGGTAAAAACATGGAGATGATTTGCAAATACTTGAAAGGGGATCATCTATTTTTAGAATTTCCCTTATTACATAGTTTCAAACTTGAATCTCTAGAACATTTGATAGAGAAGATACAAATGACCACTTTAACCCCATTTCTACAAGTTAGATGGAAAGGAGCTTACCAATAAAGAGGGTAGGAAATGGTAGTTAGGGCTACAAAATAACCAGCTTTCTACTCCCTTTCCAGGGAGTTCACTTACATATGGGATTTTTTTCTAAACATAAGTGTTGGTGAAAAAAGTCATTAATTCCTTTTTTTAAATTTTTTTTACAAGTCATTAATTCTTGACAACTATGTTTCTCCTGTAGAGCAAGTGCAAGTTCCTACACCTAAGGACTTTCTAAATACAGATAAATGTTAATTATTATATACTCTTATGTCTACATGTAGTCTAACTGACTCCTTAAATGAAAGTTTTCATGAATGTTGTGACTCCTTCAAATTTTGCAAATAAATAAAAATATATGATTAGTGGGGCGCCTGGGTGGCGCAGTCGGTTGGGCGTCCGACTTCTGCCAGGTCACGATCTCCCAGTCCGTGAGTTCGAGCCCCGCGTCAGGCTCTGGGCTGATGGCTCAGAGCCTGGAGCCTGTTTCCGATTCTGTGTCTCCCTCTCTCTCTGCCCCTCCCCCGTTCATGCTCTGTCTCTTTCTGTCCCAAAAATAAATAAATGTTGAAAAAAAAAATTAAAAAAAAAAATATATGATTAGAGGTTATATTTTCTAAGATTTTTAAATGAGTTATCCAAATCAGTAAGTCTTCAATGTCAACTATCACATATGTATGAATTTGGATGGTCCAGAAAAATAGCAGGTAGAAATAATTTACAAGAACTCCTTATAAAGTCATTTTATGACTCATTTCCTCACATATATTATTATTTATATTTTGAATTTCATGTTCTTTCTGCTTTGGAGGATGATCGAAGTTTGTCTTGAATCAGGAATCATTTGAGTTATTTAGATCCTTTCACTGGAAGTAAAAAAAAAAAATAGCTGAACTTCTGGATACAATAAGATAATATCTTTATGTCTTTGTGTCCCAGCTACCTGAGTAAATCTATTATCCTCCCCAAAGAGGTACTTTTAGGAAAACAAAAAATGACACCTGGATCCTTATCTAAGACTTTCCTTACCCATGCGACCAGATCAACTATTATGGCCATTAATTCATTTAGAAGGTGAACCAATTAAGATTCAAAGAATTTAGTTTAAACCAATAGTGATTAATTTTATTATATTTTGCTTTTAGATTGAATTACGAAGAGACCATACTTTGGAAAAATGGCCTGATGATAAGGCCAAAATGATAATGATGAGTGTCTGTCAGGAGGATTCTTTCATGTAATGGACAGCCTTTTGCTAAACAGTTTTCCCTTGGTTGTTGTTTCCGCTCTCTGAGATAAATAAGCAAGACTACCCAACAATCCAAATCTGTGGACACAGTCCCAAGACATCTGTAAGCCATGACGAGGACCAGGGGGACTGTTGTGGTGCTGGTCCTGAATGTCTAGGCAGCCACCCTGCCTAAATCCAAATGAAGGTAAGGAACTGCTGAATCAACAGTAGTTGAATAGCATCTGACAGAAACTAGGGAATAAAATAGATACTGTAATCCATAATAACTCATGCATCTGGGTTAATTCCTCAGAGAATTTTCTTTTTCTAAGTTTTGAAGGGGGAGTCCTCCAAGGGTAACAAATGCTCATAAACTGCAGATCTTTTAAAGAAATAATTACTTTGCCTATAAGAGACCTAAGAGGAATGTCTGCCTGTCTCTGCTTGGCATCACTGCCACCTCATGGATTAATGAATTCTGTGTCCTCCAATTGACTCATTATGTACCTCTGTTTTACATGAGTAGCCAAATGTATCAGAATTCACTTTAATGAATGTGAGTCATTCCTTACTTTTTATGATTTAGACTCACTGGTTTGCAAGTAAGCCATTAACTGGGCTAAAAATAAGAGATACTACCTGCTGGAAAACCCGTGTAGCCAAAGGGCTCATTGCCAAGAGCACCAAAGAAATGGGTGGGGAGAACAGGGGCTATGATGGAAAAAAAAAACCTGCGAATTTTAAGGTTAAAAAAGCAGTCCTTTTACCAGAAAGCTTAATTTTATAGTGCTGTGGATTCACAGAGCCAAACAATTTTGCGACCATATTCAGAACCACACTCAGTCTATTTTGTAGTAAAGAATTCAAAATATCCATGTTTGTTTTCTCATAGAAAAAGAAGTCTCAGTCTTTCTGGTCATGATGCCTCTTCCAAATTCTGCAGTTAAGCATCCCCAAGAGGAGCAAACAGGAGTCTGTGGTCTGAATTAGGTGTTTCAGTATTTTAGCAGCTTCTTCTGCTAAATGATAGCTTCTTCTTAAAAGTTAGTTTCATGTTTAACCCAGAGTTCATGAAATACATTTTTTTAAAGACAGAGTTTTTGTCTATAGATATATATATTTGGCTTATTATTGTCTATCCCCTTCAGAATGTAAGCTCCATGAGAGCAGGAATTTGTTCACAGTTGTATTCCTAGTGCCCCAAACAGGGAGGATTTGCACATAGTCAGTTATCAATATATATTTGTTAAATAACTGGCCAGGATACGGGATTAAAATATTAAAATTTACCATAACAATAATATTATTAAGGCATAAATCTGGAAATTAAAGTTTCCCTTAACTGGACACGGTGGCATGGTTATTAAATATAGAGTTTCTAAATGAAAACCAGAGAAATTAATTCCATGGTTTTCATTGAAAAGTGTAATTTAAATAGACATCTGAGATCAGGTTTATTTTTAGAAAACACACCATGAACTCCAACTCATTATATTGATTAGCTTCATTGGCCAACTAGTGTCTGAAATGGTACAAGTCAAATGTATCAGCCAGGTTCACTCATTCAACAAATTAGTGTTAGCACCCTTTCTATGAAAGATGCTTCTAAATATTAGGTATACAAAACTGGAAAAGATATCCTCTTCTTCCCAGAGTAGCTTGTGGTCCAAGAGAGACAGAATAAATCAAAATGGTAACAGTTCATAATTACTATGATAAATACTCATGCAGGATGTTACCTGAGCTGAGAGAATGCATACTAACTATCTTGGGAGATCTAGAGAACGCTGCCTTGAGGAGATGATGCTACATCTATATCTTGACATATGAGTAGAATTTGATAAGATGAAGAAATAAAGAAAGACACTTTAGAGACTGTAGGCGAAAAAGACTGTACATTGAAGGTACAGCAGTCTGAAACATCATAATTCAATTTGAACGCTACACGTAGTTCCCCATGACTGGAAAAAAATCAGCTCCAATAAAAGAAAGGAGATGATTTCATGCTTCCAGTGTGCACAGACTTCACCAATCTTTGATAATCATCTTACAGGGCCAAACCAGAGGTCTCACAAGATCCATAGATAAATTGCTGCTTTTGTTTGTTCGTTTGTTTCGAGCACCATTTGTGTAAACAGTAAAGGAGAAACATGATTTTCTCATTTTTAATTTTTTCACATGGCATTATATCTGAGGCATTTTGTCTGTTTCATCTCTTAAAGAGTAACTTAGAGAAAATAAACCTACATAAACTAAATCTGCTACAAGAGTGGTTTACTATGCACTATGGCATGGGCTTCTGCAACAGAATATTCAATTAATTTCTCCACACAGAAATTCCTCCAAACCACCTTAACAGGATTCTAATCATGAGCTGCTCACAAACTCTAGCTTTTCAGTTGTAGTTGTAACTGCAATCTACATGCAGTATAAATGCATAGAAAATTTTAATTATCTTTAGTTATTTGTGAATCATAAAATTAAAAGGTGATATTCAAAGAGAAGTGTTTGAAGCAAGTATAAAAAACCTGAATCAGACAATTAAAAAAAAAGAGGAAAGAAAGAAAAGAACAAAGAAAAAGGAAAACAAAGTGGAGATAATAAATGGCAATATGCATCCTGTAGCCTGGACTGAAGGACACATGTGGTGTCCTGGAGGGAGATTAGGTTGGGGAGGAGGGCAGAGGTGATCATGGAGGACCATGGATCTGAAAAACATAGGTATAAATTTTTTATCATTGCAGTGGCATGCTCTACTCTTCATTTAAAATTTCAGTGTTGAAAGAAAATGCTAAGAGCAAAATATAAAACATATATTTCCATTAAATAACTATTTTCAACATTTTCTTTCACTGTTATTTAATGTGGTCAGATAACACTTGCCATTATACATTACTGTCTGAAGAATCTAAAGTGTTTCTCCATGATCTTCGATATAATTATTCTTGTTACACATAGCTATATACATATATAATAGAATCATACCTTTGTATAATATCTTATTGGATTTATCTTTCTTTAAGTATTCACAAGATTTCCAAATAAACAGAAGAATTTAATTTTTTGTTGTAGTATACATCCGTGCCTCCTGATACATATACATTTGGACCCAAGCAATAACACCAATTGTTTTTGTTTTCTTTAAAATACAGGAAGAGTTGGAAGGAAAAGCTTCCCTTCTTTCAGCCAGATAGGTGCTTTTGTACATAAGACATTTGTTGAAGCATCTGTAAAGTGTTATGTTTAATTAAGCACATTTTTGTTACAATGAATAAAACAGCAGAGGCAGGGTTTTTCAACCTCAGGAAAAGTAAGAAAATAATAAATAAAAACAGCAGTATAAAAGCTGGTCTTCTATCCTCCCACCTAAGCAGAGAACTAAAACAAACAATGACAACTAATTAGGATTGGCCCTGGTACTGTTCTAAGAAGCCAAAAATGAAACACCCACAAAAGAAAATGGTTGCTTGCTCACTGCATCTAGTTTGTTTTCAGTTTTGAATAATGAATAAATAAGATTCCAAAGATAATGCAGAAAACATGAAAGTGAAATGGGTCAGAACAAGAGACTATTTAACTTGTCCTTAGTCTACAAAGAAACCGGTAAAATTTCTAGTAGAAAAATCTAGAACATTCTTCTAAGATTACCCAGAACAAGTATTTTATACTCCCTTTGTCAAGTGATTTAGCAGATAAATGAAATTTTAAAAATAAATGAAAGGAGCCCCTGGGTGGCTCAATTGGTTAAGCCTCTGACTCTTGATTTCGGCTTTGGTGATGGTGTCACAGTTTGTGGGATCGAGTCCCACGTTGGGCTTTGTGCTGATGGCACAGAGCTTGCTTGGAGTTCTCTCCCTCTCTCTCTGCCCCTCCCCTGCTTTCTCTTTCTATCTCTCTCTCTCTCTCTCTCTCAAAAATAAATAAATAAAAACATTAAAAAATAAAAATAAAAATAAGTGAAAAAAGGGAAGGGAAACAATTCTTCATGGCATAATACAACACTGATAGATTGCTCTTGTCTAAAGGTGAGAACTCAGTTACCCTAGGTACTTTCCTAACACTCCTCACAAATATTTTATTTCCTGCTTCCTTTGCCGATGAACTGACATACCATGGGTGGTACACAGAAGTCCCCTGAAAAGCTGAAAAACTAGATGTCTTTGGTAAGTATATCAAATATACAACTTTCCTCTCCATTTGAAGCTCTGTAGCTAATGTCATCCCCTGTTTGCAATTTGTTCCTCCTCTTTGGTCTGACCCATTCCCTTGTCTGTGACCCCTCTGAGGACTGTGCAAGTCAAAGTGGAGAGGAGATCTGAAACTTGTAGAGAACAGACACGTAGGGATGGGAGAGCTATTTATGCAATGGTCCCAACAATCTGAAGAGTCGTAGGCATCAGTTAGCTGAAAAAAAAAAAAAAAAAAAAAAAAACTAAATCGGGGCACCTGGGTGGCTCAGTCAGTTGGGCGTCCAACTTCTGCTCAGGTCATGATCTCACAGCTTGTGAGTTCGAGCCCCGTGTCAGGCTCTGTGCTGACAGCTCGAAGCCTGGAGCCTGCTTCGAATTCTGTGTCTCCCTATCTCTCTCTCTGCCCCTCCCCCTCTTGTGCTCTGTCTCTCCCTGTCTCTCAAAAATGAATAAATGTAAAAAAAAATTTTTTTAAAAATAACTAAATCTAGGATAACGTCTTTGGGAAAGGATTCATTGAAAGGTGGTGTAATATGCAAGCTTTAATTCCTTTTCCAGATCAAAGTGGAAGGATGATAAATTAAATATTCTTATTTGCATATTGTTAACAATAATAGTAGCTATTCCTTCTTAAGAAAAATGACATGAGTGACAAAAACAATCTTACAAATGAAATGGCCTTACACAATTCCAGGCACCCAGTCCGCACTTAATAAATATTGATCAATGCTGCTGATCAGCAGAGAAATCTATTTACAACAAACCCCAGGGGACTTGGGAAAAATAGCAATGTCTTATTTGCCAGACACGAGCTTGCCCATCCTCTGATGCTGTGTCGGTATAAAATAGTAATGGTGTGGTAGCAGTGAACCTGAACATTGAATTCTGATTGAAATTCAATCATAACCATCATCAAAACACAACTCCCAGACTGTCATATATCCTTAAGTGACAGTGGCTCAGGTTTTATTTTCAATTCAGGTTAGGAATCAAACTAAAAAGGATCTTATTACATATCATAGTTATTCTGTTCCATCATTTTTCCTCAGTGTTTTATCAACTCTTCCTTTCTCACCTGTGAAAATGTTGGTTCTCTACTATACCTTTGTCTCTTGAACAACATGGTTGGAATTTCATGGGTCCACTTCTATGCAGATTTTAAAAAATACTGTAAATGTATGTTCCCTTCCTTATGATTTTCTTAAAGACATTTTCTTTTCTCTAGCTTACTTCATTGTAAAAATGCAGTATATAATAATCTAACATACAAAATAGGTTTTAATCAACTATTTATATTATTGGCTCAGGTGAACAGGAAGTTGTTAAGTTTGGGGGGGGGGGGAATCAAAATTACATACAGATTGTCAGCTGCATGAGAGATGGGTGCCCCTGACTTTCAAACGTTATTCAAGGGTCAAATGTATTAGTTTCCCATTAAGACGACCTATAGGAAAACTGTATTTGCTCTTTGACATTTCTTTTCATTCCAGTTCTTTTAATAAGTGATATTGGCAGACAAAGAAACAAATAAGCAATTATTAAAGCCATTGGCAAGTTTTTGCCCATTCGAATAAATAACAAATTTAAATTGCACTTTGCTGCAGGAGGTAGAAAGAAATGGAAGTCTTGTCACTGGGCATAAATTGCATCCATAAATCCTTTTCATAAGAGAAAGACCCATTCTTCAGAAACAGGTAGGATTGTGAATCTTGCTGCCAACTCAGGTATGAGAGGGAGAAGCTAGAATTAGCAGACTCCACAGCAGGAACTATGAACCTAACTCAAGGTGGACTCATCCAGAATGTATCTTTGAAGAGACGGTTTGTCTTTGACACGTTCAGTTTCCATGAAAATTAGTACTACTCTATATTCCGTATTGGTATTCTAGTTTAAGGGCAGGAAACAGTACTGTAAGCTTTTAAAAATTGTTAATGTTTTGTACTGAGAAATAAGTAGGTAAATAGCGCAAAGTGACACCTCATTTCAAGTCCAATGTAGGGTTTGTTTGGCCAAGTCTGCTTGGAAAAGTTTTCTTTGGTACAACATACTTTTGGAATATAGTTTGGAATTCTTTTTTTATCACATACACATTTCTATTCTGAATAACCTCGATGCTGCTGGAGAGTTTTCAGTTCTGAGAAGTAACAAAGTGTCAATAAATTGGCAATATGGTTTCAGGTTTTAGAGAAAAAAAAAAAAGAAAGAAAAGAAATCCTAAAGCAAAGATTAAAAGTGCAAATGACCATAAGGGCCCAACAGGTGAAGACACAGGCCAGGTGTGAGTGTGCTTGAAGGGCATTGTGGGAGTGGTGTGGTCCACAGAGAGAACCAGATCACTCAGACCAGGGCAAACAGCAGCAGCTGCCTCTTAATCGCTGCTGGCATGTGAGATGCAGATGCAGGGTTGATACAGAGAACAAAATCTCCTGAAATTGTAATATTGTGTATCCTTTTTCTATTTCTGTGTAACAAATTATCACAAACTTGGTGTGTTGGTTTCCTAGGGCTGCCATAACAAATTACCACAAACTGAGAGGCTTAAAACAACAAAAATCTATTCTCTCATGGTGCTAAAGGCCAGAAGTGCAAAATTAAGTGTCAGCAGGGCTGGTTTGCTTCCTAGATTCTGAGAGTGAAGGCTTCACCAACTCCCTCCAAACGTCAGGTGACTGCCAGCAACCCTTGGTGCTCCTTGGCATGGGGGCTACATAACAGTAACCTCTGCCTCCATTTTCACATGGCCTTTCTGTCCCTCCGTGTCATCACCCTCACCCGGGATGATCTCATCTCGAGATCCTTCCCTTAATTACATCTGTAAAGCCCTATCTGCAAATGAGATCACATTCTAAAGTTCCTGTGGACATACCTCTCGGTGGCCACAATTCAAACCACTATGCTTGGCCACTGAAAACAACATAAATGTATGATCACACAGTTTTTGTGGGTCAAGAATGCTGCGTGGGTGAACTGAGTCTCTGGCTTAGCAGCTCGCAGGCTGAAATCAAGGTGTCAGCTGGGACTGCAATCTAATGTGAAGCGCTGGGTTCTCTTCCAAACTCACTGGTTGTTGGCTGACCTCAGTTACTTGAGGGTATAGACAGGGATCCAGATTTTTTTGCTGGCTGCCATTTAAGGGCCACTCCGAGCAGGAAGAGTTTGCTTGATGTTTCCTGCCACATGGTCGTCACAACATGGCAGTTTGCTCCTTCAAGGCCAACAGGGGAAAATCTGCTGCAGCTCTGAATCTGCCTGACATGCTCTGTCTCTGACCTCTAGACTGAGATTTAAAGGACCTACCTTTAGTTAGGTCAGGCTCACTCCCACAGGATAACCACCCTTTTCATTAACTCAAAATCAGCTGATTAATTACATCTTTGTTGGATAACATAATGCAATCCCAGAAGAGATATTTCCTCATAGCCACCAGCCCCTTCCCACCCCAGGTGAGAGGATGATACTGACCTGGATGGCAAAGGAAAGAACCTTGAGGGCCATCTTAGAATTCTGCCTATCAAATTGGGGTCTATTAAAAAAACAAAACAAAACAAAACAAAAAAACCCACTGTATATATAAGCAAAAAAAATGCATGCTCCATTTGCTTTGAGTTCCCAAAGTAAAGAGATGAATTGTCTAACCTGGCTCTGAAAGTGGATGTAAAAGTGTCAAAGATATTTCAAAAAATGGTAGCAATGTGGAAAGAACATAGCTAGACTTCTGATGCAATCAGTACAAAGTGAACAACAATTTGGGATGCTGATTAGTTTGATTAAAAAAATAAATCAGTGTTCTTTAAATACTTTTCGTTATGATCTAATATGGTATATTTTTACATGATGTATGTTCGTGATACATTATTGGGTGAAAAAGCTAGCTGGAGGCACTGTATCACATGATCCCATTTTGACCAAAATCACCACCATCGACAGAGCCCTACATGTGTGCTTATGGGTATATATAGAAAAAACAAAACAAAAGATACGTAGTAGCCTGAAAACAGTGACTACCTCTAGGCAGAGCACAAGATCAGTTGTGATGATGTGATGAAGATACTATATTTTATATACCTTGGTGCATTGTTTCAAATGTCTGCAATGAACAAAAGGTAAATTTAAAAGGTTTGGTAAATTTAAGAGGAAGTTTTAAAATCAGTTTCCTTAATTTATGAAGCCTCCAGATGCTATGCCACAGATGCAGAAGAATGGCATTGGTAGGTACAAGAGGGTTAAGAGCAGCCTGACATCACCAAACACCTGCTACAGGCTCCATCTTTTCTTCCACATTACCCATTACCAAGCTAAAAAATGTGGATCTAACTTCCATCAAGAAAGAAAGAAAGAAAGAAAGAAAGAAAGAAAGAAGAAAGGAAGGAAAGAAGGAAGTTAGAAAGAAAGAAAGAAAGAAAGAAAAGAAAGAAAGGAAGAAAAGAAAGAAAAGGGAAGAAAAAGAGAGGAAGAAAAGAGAAGAAAGAAAAACTGTGTGTTAACACTCACTGGGCATGGGATGCCCTGAGGCCAATTGATGTAGGATTACTCAATCCTTTATGAAAACTCCTCCCATTGATGAAAATAGAAACCTGCTTGGCCACTAGCACCTGCTCCCTGGAGTACCTCACAATCCTCTGAACACAATAGAGGATTATAAACAGTGAAAACTCTAAAGACCTCAGGAAACCTGATGGGTCATTGCACATTATTAAAATATAATAGCTAAATTTAAGTTACAACTGTATATTAAGACTTAATAACTAACTGCAACCTCACTAATCACCACAATTTTATCGACAAAAATTTTAAACAGAAAATCAATTTTCTCATTCAAAGTAGAGAGTTTGTTTAATTAGAATCAGCACTTAATAAGGGATAAACATTAACATCTTACACAGGACCATCATTTTTTAAAAGCAAAGCCAAATGGGTTGATTATATGAACTTCCTTTCTACGGGGAAAAACGTGAAATGGGAGACAGCTTTGTCATTAAACATCTATATCATTAAAAAGCTGAACCTTTCCCCTGGGATAGTTATGGGACGTTTAGACACAGTGTCTGTGTGTCCAGTGGCTGGGACTGTGAGTCATATTTTCAAGGCCTTTGCCTTTCCCCACACAGACCCATTAATGGCACCCACAGCATGGCATTTTTTACTCCCGACCAGAAACACAGAGGCAAAAAATGTGGCCAGAGGAGATGTCTCCAGGGTTCATATTTGCCCTTTGAATATAAATGAGATTAGCAAATATTTTAAAAGGGATAAATTCTTAACTTAGGTGCCAGAAAGAAAAAGCAAACCAGATCCTGTGAAGGTATTTACAAAGTGGGCAAGTTTGCAGAAAGCGCTGTGTCAAACACCAAGAATGCGGATAGAATGACTTCTCCTTTGGACACTGCAGAAACAGGGAACTCAGAAAGACTGCCACTTAGGTGTTACTCTGGAGTATTCCCTGCAAGGGAGCTCTTCTGTCACTGCAGCTATGTTACTTCTCATCTTGTGTCTATTTAAAGTCTTGGACCCATCAGGAAAGTTCCCAGAAATTCTGCAGAGAATATATTCAATTAGGCACTTTATAAAGAAGACTTGGCTAATACAAATCTAAGCAGCCACACTGAAGAAAAGGCCAAGGTCATGCAAGCATAAACTAGAATTAGCCATAAGTAAGAAGCACAAAGGTTTTGTTTACAGAACACAGCGTGGCGTAACAATTCCTCATTTTTGTGACTGATATGACCTGTTTTAATATATGCATGTCTCCATGAGCCAAATTAACCATACATTTTCCGGTTCCTTATATCACTCTGCTATGTGCAGCCAAAGTCTGAAAGACAGAAAGTTAATTTATGCATTCTTCCTTTGCCAAGTGTGATTAATTGATGTAATATGTCAATTCCTTTTATGCAAATGTAAAAAACGCATCTTCATTTATATCCATATATATTGTAGATAAATGCTTTCAGAAGCGATGATCTCACTGGGGGCAGTCATGGGCAGTAGCTTCTTCACAGTTCAATTTAGGAGATATTTTTTGCACTTAAGACTCAAAAAAAAAAAAAAAAAACCAAACCCACTGTGCTTTGTGCTGTGAAGGAAATAGGTGCAACTGTGCTCTCAAAGAGCTTAAAGTCTAGTAGAAAAGATCAGCTTTGCCTTCTCCAAATCTGCCATCTGCATCCTCCTGTCTTCGGGACCTCAGTAGGTGGAGCTACTCTTTACTCTTAATATCATGACTTTGCCTTCTTGTCACCTCCTGTATCACCAATCTATTTTTTATCTCTTGCTAAAAACAAATTACCCCAAAACTTTGGTTGCATAAAACAAGTTTTTTGTTTGTTTGTTTTTTGTTTTTAATGCCCACTGATTCTGTAGATCGGGAATCCAGACAGAACACAACACAAACAAGCTGTAAGACAAAGTCATCTGAAGGGCCATTTACTCACGTGTTGGGTGGTTGTGACTGGCTGGGGGCTCAGTTTTCTCTCCATCTGAACCTCTCCATGTGGTCTCTCCACACAAGGTAATTGGGCTTCCTACCAGCATGGTGGCTGGCTTTCCGTGGAGTGAGTGCCCCCACACAATCAGCAAGAAGGAAGCTGTATCCTTTTTACTGTCTAGCCTCCAATGTCATACCATCACTTCTACCATACTCTAGTGTTTTGGGCAGTCACAAGCCTCTGTTCAATTCAACGGGAGGGAATAATGACCTCCCCTTTTCACAGAAGCAGGTAAAAGCATGTGGGATGTACTGTCATGCACAATGCACCATACCTGGATTACTGTAACATCCTTCTAACTAATCTGCCCCATTATTTACTATCTCCTTCAGTCCATTTTCCCCACCAAAGACAGAGTAATCATTCCTTTTACAGAACATTTAAAACACAAAATGTCTCCTCCTCAAGCTCTGCATGCTCCCCCTTTCCATCATACACAAATAGTCTTCTATTTCCTCTTTTCCTCAGGGCTTTTGTACACCTTTACCTCTGCCTCAAATATTTTTCTTCCACTCTTTCCATAGCTGTATTATTCTGATCTTTCACACTCAGCTTAAATTTCACCTTCTTAGGAAGACTTTCCCTGATCATACATAATAGTTAATTTTGTGTCAACTTGACTGGGTCATCATATGCCCAGATATCTGACTAAACATTATTTCTAAGTGTGTCTGCAGTGGTGTTTCCAGATGAGAATAGAATATGAATCAGTGGAGTTAGTGAAGCAGGTTGATTGCCCTCCCTTGACATGGCTGGACATCATCCAATCTACTGACAACTGGAATAGGACAAAAGGTGAAGGGGGAATTCACCTTTTATATGCATAACTGATGGAACTAGGACATGGATCTTCTCTTGCCCTTGGACTGAGACTTCCTTCTTCAGCAACTCTGGATCCCAGGCCCTTGGACTCTGACTGAACTGCACCATTGACTTTCCTGGATCTATGTCTTACAGATGGCAGATCATGGGATTTCTCAGTCTTTATAATACTCTGACTCAATTTCTCATAATAAATCTCAATCTCTCACTCTCCCTCTCTCTCTGCTCGGCTTCTCTGAAGAAATTTGACTAATGATACCCCTTACCGAAAATACCTTGGCCTACATGATGGTTTTAATATTATCTCTTTGCTTGTTTGTTTATGAATAGCATTTATTGTAATACATTATTTATTTTATTTATTTGAATTTGTTTCTTATATTCTCCCTCTTCTCCTTTTCTCTCTCTCCCTCCCTCATTCTATTTTTGGTCTATCCTTCCCACTAGACTATGGAGTCCATGAAGTTGTTCTCCGTCATGTCTTAATTCCAGCATTGCACATAGGAGGTGCAAAAGAAAAGGTGTTCTTCTAACAATTATAGAAGAATCTATAATGTAAAAGTTCTGAAGAAAAGTACAAAGTTCAGAGAGAGATGGGTTACATACATGGAATCCGGAGGGTTGGGAAGGCAGGTTTGAGTTGGGTTTTAAAGTATGTGTGTGAGAGGAGGAGAGAGTCACTCAGGTGGGAAAAGCAGAGAATATGGAGGGAAAGTCCAAAAGGCAAGTTTCAATAGAGAATAAGCTACTTAAGAAGTGAATAGAGGAAAGGAATGGAGGGGTAGTATGGAGCCAGATAATGAATAACCTTCAATGCTGTATTTAAGGATTTTGATATTATTTTGCAATCAATAAGACTGTATTTCATGGTTTTCAGCAGAGATTGAGACATGAAGTGAGTTGTATCAAAAGACCGTCATGGCAACAGTATACACTGTAGAGGGATGAAATTGATTAAATGTTGTATAAATTTTTTTTCCTAGATAAGTTATTGCCAAAGGCCTAAATTGTCCTACAGAACTTCTAGCGAAAATTCAATCCAGAAACCTGAGGCAATTATTCTACCCTATAAACTAGAAATATGATACCACTTCTACGTCTTGCGGGCAGAGAGACCAGGGATATTCCCAAGTAGAACTTTATTTTCCCTCAAAAGTTGAATTTCCTACCCAACTACTAAATCCCCTCCTCCATAATGTGGATAGAAATGTAAATGTTACAATTTGTCAGCTTTTCTTTTAGCAATAGCATAATTTGCCTAAATGAAACATGAGTTCTGGAAAATTCCTTTCCTCAACTTTAAGGTTTTAGGACCTAAATGGAGGGGAAAACATGAGGGTCCAAATGAAGGAAATGTTGACCATTATATTAATCAGTGAATTATTCAGTAAAGCAAAACGATGTCTAAATACAGAAACCATTTATCCACAAGTTTCCAAGTTCGTGGAATAACAATTTGTTACTTCCCATTTTGATTAAGCTATCCGGAGAAATGTCGATGGCCTTCCTTTCCAAAAGGGACACTTAAGTTTTCTCGATTGCAGCTTCCAGTGTAAAAACTATCTCACCTTTGTGAAATCTATTTACCTGATGGCAGGATACCTGAAGACTTAAGAGCAGTAATGGCAATGCCAAAGCTATCCATCATGTCAACCAGAAGGATTTTGCCCTGTGGTACTCTTTTCAGAGGGCAGATATAAATCCAAGAGGAAACCAGCTGCTGAAATACAGACAAGATATTATACTTGTGAATAGTAGGCTGTGAGAAAAACCTTGATATTGATCTTTTAATATTTAGACCGTTTCTGTTTATTACCACCCTTTGGGTGAATATTTTTAGAGTTCTCTTCTTGTTGACCCTTGTTATAGCTGTTGCTGCACTTAATTTTACCCCTAACTAAACTAGTAGTATCTTAAGATGGGGCCAGCTAATATCTAACAAATTGGCTTTTGTTTGAAAAAATCACTTTAGTATTTCCTCCTAAGAGAGGCTTTTATCCATATCTCTTATCACTAGATTAAGTGGGTAAATTATGATCAAAAAGACTTCACTTGTTAGTTGTTGGTTTGATAGGGGTATTTCAGAAGCAGAGAAAACAACCTAATTAAGTTAGCCACATGGCACTTAAATCAGAGTATAAAAACTTCCTAAGAACGTGTTGAGTTTAACAAATGCCTTATTACTTGGAAAAATAATCACAAAACCTGGAATATAAAAAATTCTAGTGGGAGGCCCTGGATTTGGCAGTTAGGACTAATAATTATGGTAGATTTTGGAACATAGTTGCTGACAGCACGGCTCTGGGTAAAGTTTCTCTGTGAGCACAGATCTTTATTGACATATGGGAAGCTCATTCTCACAGCTCTCTGCCCCCATGGCGCCCCACGCGTCGCTATTATAGCACGATTATAGCACATTGTTTTATAACTGTTTACTTGTCCATCTTCCCCACGAGACTGTGAACTCTGCGAAGCCAGATATTTTTATCCCCATTTTCATCTTATTCATTTCTGTAGTCCTCATAACTTGCATAAATCTGATCAATAGAAAAAATTCATTATATATTTATTGTGTGAATGTGGGTTTTTAAATATTCAGGGACAATTGTGCCTTAAACTATAGGCTATATTCTTTTTCTAGATGAGATCAATAACATTTGTAATTGTTACTCACCTTACCAGGCATCTGATGAAAAAAGGATCCAGGTTAAACTCTTTTGCCTTCAGAGTTGTTTAAATTTAGGTGGATTTAAATACCATACTAATCCCTGCCAATCACTTCAGTCATTCCTCAGGCATAATAAATTTTGTATTCATTCAACTAGTTCTTATTCTATACATTTTTGGGATTCCTTTAAGAAATTACTCTGTTTTCTCTTTCCTAAGGAATGAAATGAAATATTTCAATGCATCAGCAATGGTAGAGAATAAGTGAAATACCAGTGTACCCACCACTGAGTTTTATCAAATCTTAACATTATGTTACATGTGTTTCTCACAATTTTTAAGAAGTTAAATATCATATGTATAATTGAGGGTCTCCATGTATGTCTCCTTGTGTCTTCTCTCCTTCCTTAGCAACCTATAGATGTTTTTATACTTTCCCCATCTACTTTTGTTCCATCAGCGTTATAGACTACTATTTTGCAAATGTAAATCTTCATATAAATATTATACGATGTTTATATTTATTTAATTAATAGGATGTTTAGTATATATTTATTTAATTTCTATTTATTGCCTATGTATTTAATTTATTTATTCAACTAATATGTACTGACTTTCAACCATGGGCCAAACAAGGTACTGAAGATAGAGCAATAAACAATATCAATAAAGTCTAGCCCTCATGACATGTTCAAAAAGGAGCACACAGAAAATGAACAAATAAATATACAAACATCTAATATCTCAAATGACAATGAACACTATAGAGATAAATCATGCAAGAAAAAGGAAATACGTAGTACTTGGGGTGTGGAATGGTCCAATAGTTGTTATTTTAAGTAGAGTTTTATGGAAAAACATTAATATTAAGCAGACTTAGGAGCACAATCTGAAGACTGAGACTGTGAGCCCAGAAAACAAAAGGGGAATACAATTCCAGGCAAAGAGTACATCAAGTGCAAAGGTATTGAGGTTAGAAACTTTCTAGAATGATTGACAAACCACACAAAAAACTATATTGTATTTGGAGCAAAGAGCACATCATTAAGGGATTTGCAGCCATTGAAGGAACTTGACTTTTATTGTGAATAAAATGGACAAACTTCGAAGAATTTTGAAGAAAGATATAATGTGCTAGCATTTATATTAAAATTATATTAGTTTTGCTGCCATATGGAGGACAGACCACAGAAGAGCGGTGGCAACAGTAGGACATTTCAATAATCCAAGCTGAGATGTTGGTGGCTGGTTAGAAGTGGTCACATTCTGGATACATTTTAAGAAGGACCTGACAGTATTTGGTGATGATTGGATATGAAGTTTGAGGAACACAGGAATCAAGAATTACTCTAAATTTGGGATCTAAACAACTATAAGGATAGTGTTTTCATTAAATGAGATGGGGAAAGAGTGAAAAATATCAGAGAGAAAGCTTTGGAGTTTGATTATAGACTTGTTAAATTTGATATGTCTGTTAAACATCCAAGTGAGAGTGTTCAGTGATAAATTAAATATATCAATATGGAGTTCATAGGAAGATAGAGTCAAGATATATAAAGTGGATTTCAACCCCATTGAGATGGTGTGTAAAGCCTTGAGACTGGATCAGATCACTTAAGGAAGTGAAGATAAAGAAGTCAGAAGACCTGAGAATGGAACCCTATTGTATTCAGTGTTTAGAGTTTGGGAAGATAAGGAAGAATCAGCAAAGAGATGGAAAAGAATTAGCCAAAGAGATAAGAGGAAAAGAGAGAAGAATGTGCTGGAATTCAATCAAAGAAAATGTTTCAAAATAGGAAGGGATCAACTGTGCTACGTACTAACGTAAAGTCAAATATAAGCATGCCTAAAAACCAACCATTGGAATAAGCAATGTAGAGGTTACTAATAATACTTAGCAAGACCTCTTTCAGCAAGGTGGTGAGAAAATGTGTCGAACAGAGCAGGTTCAAAAGAGAAAGGAGAATTTCTGTTAGGAACACAGCTGTGTGACTTCACATTTTTCCCCTTGTCTTGGACAAAATACACTTTGTGATAGTACAGGGCTCATCCTAAATTATAAATCCACATCATTTCTTTTCAAGTATTATAACTAGAATGAAGAAGGCTGGTGGAAAAATCCTCTTGGATGAGGATAGCTTATAAAATCAGTGGATTCAGAGGTAGATAAAGGTGAGTGGTATTTACCAGAAACAGCCTATCTCTATAGAAATAAAAAAAGAGACACCTTTGTTTTCTGTTTCCTAGAAGATTACCCTGGCTCTATTCAACTGCTCAAGAAATTTCTAATAGTTATTAGTCCAGGAAAATACAATTCATCCAGTAAAAAGTAATAAAAAATTACATGGCACAATGTCAATATAAGGATAAGAAAAAAAATAGAAGCAAAAAAAGTTATCAACAGGTAAAGAACACTCATAAAAACATGGTATGATAGGCTAATACAAATTATCACTAAGGATTCTGCCTTGGAAGTTTCCAAACTTGATAAAGTAATTACATCTCTGAAGGAATATTATAAAACAGAAATATAAAATCTAAGGAAAATATGATGATAAATAGATTAAGTGTAATCTGGTAGAACTCAGAAATGAAGGAAATATATATCTCACAAAAATAAAGTGCAGTTGGAAACATGAAATAGATTATATATCATGGAGCAAGGTAAGAGACACCACAAATGAGAAAAGCAATCTATTTCAAACAGAAATTAAGAGTTAAAAAGGATTAGAGAGAAAATGTTTGTTATAAAACACAGGCAAAAGAGAACCAATATATGAATCTCTGAAAAAGGAAAGCAAAATGGTGGAACAAAATAAACCCTGAAAAATGTAACTTAAGAACTTTCTTGGAATATGAGACTACTTGAATCTATATATTGAAATTTCACGTGTACCATAGAAAATAGAACACTTAATAGAACATTCAACATTGTGTGTGTGTGTGTGTGTGTATGTGTATATATATATATATATATATATGTATATATATGTATATGTATGTATATATATATACATGTGTATATATATGTATATGTATGTATACATGTGTATATATATATATATATATACATACAGAAAGAGAAGGAGAGATAGTATCCTAAGCAAGCAAGCTCTGAGTTGTCAGCGCAGAGCCCAACATGGGGCTCAAACTCACAAACCGTGAGATCATGACATGAGCCAAAATCAAGAGTTGGAATGCCCAACCTACTGAGCCACCCAGGGGCACCAATGCTGAAATATATTTTAATAAATTTGTTCAACTTTAATTAGAAAGAAATAAATCTTGTGTATCCAAGAATAAAGAAGAAATTACTTACTGTTAGTGTTATCATATATCTCAGGCTTTGGGGGAGGAATAGAAGGAAAGGCAGTCCCAGTTTATGGTTTTTGTTCCAGTATAATTACTATTAGAACCCTCCTTTGCTCTTTGAATTGCCAATAAGTTTGAACAATAAGTTATGCAAGTGCCATTCTTATAAGAGGGGGAGAGATCAAATTGGTATCATGTTTTCCTACTGTAGTTTTCATTAGTAAAGGAACATCTGTAAGTTTATATTCAGCCAAAATTATATCCAATTGTAAAAGCTATAGTTAAACAGTTCTGATGTGCAAGATATGAGGAAATAATAGCTCCAATGAAGCTATCTTGAGGAAACTTCTAGATAATTCAATGATGCAGTAATGAGGATGGATGGAAATTTCCTTACCACATGACTATAGCAGCCCATAAGCCAACATCATACTTAATAGGAAAAGCCAGAGATATTTCCACAGAAATCATGCAAAACCAAATGCCCACCATTATCATCAACACAACTGAGAAGAGGAAATATTTAGGTGCATAAAACCTGAAAAACAAGAAGTAAAATTATCACTATTACAGATGCTACATTTATATACCTGTATAAGGCAAGAGAATCAACTGAAAACTAATATAAACTAGATAATTCTATCAGGTAATATAGTATGAAATCAATTTAAAAATTATATTTTATGTATACAATAATAAACAGTTTGGAAGTATAATTGGAAAAGTCTTATTTTCATGAGGAATAAAAAAATATAACAAAATACCTGAGAATGAAATGAAATATTTAAGACTATATGAAAGAAATTTGCCAGAAGTAATATACAAAATTATATGAATGAAATTCTGCTCAAATAAATTACATACCAAGATCTTGGGTTAGAAATTCAATGTCACAAAGATGTCAATTCTATGTGTTAACTTACAGAGTTAGTTTATAAATGTAATGGTTCCCAGTTAAAATACCAGTGGGATTGCTGAGGCACTAGAGAAACAGATGCTATGTTCACGTGGAAAAATAAAGAAGAGCAAAGGAATTCTGAAAAAGAAGGGCAAGACAGAAATATTAGCTCAATTAGATATTTAAAACTTATTTTAAAAAAACACCTATTTAAAAGTTATACTTGAAGTCTCAACCCTGCAATTAAACCAATATGAAACTGGTACATTAATAGACAAACAGATCAATATACAGGAATAAAGAAATACAGAATAGCCTAAGGTTGGCATTTCAAGGGTAGGGTATTCAATAAATGGAGTAACCTTGTAGCCATCTAAATAAAAATTAAATAAAATTGGATCCATACTTGTACACTATTCTAAGTTCCAAGGGATCCAGAGATTGAAATGTTTTAAATAATGAGTCAATAAAAGCACTAGAAGAAAACTTAGGAAGACCCTTTTATAACCTTGATGTGGGGCCAGTTCTTCTCACCAAGACATAAAATCAACATGTTATAAAACAAAAAGAAACTTCTCATGGCAGAAAAAAATCACAAAAGTAATTGTCAATGACAAAAAGGGAAAAGCATTTCACAAACAGGTGACTAATAGCTCTAACAGTCAAAGAGCTCCCCCAGAAATTGGTAAAGGGAATAACCCAATTGAAAAAAAAATGGCAAAAGATAAATGACAAAAGATAAAAAATAAGGAAAAAAATACAAAGTTTAAAACCTATGAAAAGAATTGAACTTTTTTTAGTTAGAAAAATACAAGTTAAAACCATTTACCATTTTCTACCCATGAAATGAGAAAAAATAAAAATTTGATAATAGCATTTCTTGTGGAGTCAGTGAGGAAGCAGGTACTCCCATATATTGTTGAGAAAAGCTTAAATTGACACAATTCCTATAAAACAAATTTAGTAATATCCATCAAAATTAAGTGCATTTTTGCTTTGACCTAGGAGTTCTGCTTCTAAAAATTTATCTGCATATGTTTATGCACATGCAATACAGCAAATATACAAAGTCATTCATTGCCACATTTTTTATGAATACAAAAGCACGGAAGCTATCTAAATGTTCATCAATAGGAAAGTGGTAAAATAAATTATATGGTACCTCCTTTCAATCAAATACTAGACACTTAGAAAATATAATTGAAAAACTATTATGTGCTGATATGAAATGGCCTCCAAAATACATCATTAAGTGAAAAAAGTTCTGCAGCAGAGTCAGCGTAAATATATTTCCATTTGCTTCTGTGTATACAAATAAGCTGAATAATATATAAGAAACAAATAACAGAAGAGTAGAAATTGTGTAGAAGAAAGACTGGAGTAAAAGAAAGAGTTTCTTACTGCATACAAGTATTTATATTTTTAGATTTCTGAAATGTGTGACTATATTATCTATTGAAAATATTAAGTTGTTAAAAGACACAGAGATAAGAATTGTGGATAATACTTTGAGATGTTGGCTGTTGCAACAGGTAAGGAAATTTAGGAAGATTAAGAAATAGAATGGGAAGAGAGGAATTGGAGACATCAAGTATGGTCAACCCTTTGAAAGAGATCTACTATGAAGAGCAGGAAATGGGATGATAGCGGAAGAATGAATGTAAGATGAAATAAGGTAGAGCAAGTTGTATGCTCATGGGAATAATCCAATAGAAATAAAAACATTTGCTCTTGTGGGAAGAGAAATTCTTAGAGTGGTGTGCTTGAGTTGGTGAGAAAAGATGGGGAATCTAAATGCACAAACTGTGATTAGCATTAGGTTTTCATACTTGTTCACGTTGATAAATATCGTTCTTGTCCATTCATTGTAACTGTGTGTAGTATCTCTTTATATGAATGTACAAGAATATTATTTATCCATATCTCCCCTGAAAGATATTTAGGTTGCTTCTAATAATTTATTATTTTACTATATATGGTATTGTACATGTCTTTTGGATCACCCATATTAAAATTCTCCTAGGGTTTATATCTTAGAAGTACAATTGCTGGATTATCTCTTATGAGCATTATCAGTGTTCCTTGATATTGCCAAATTACTTTTCATATTGGTTGTGGCAATTTATATTCTTACCAGCAGTTTGTGGACTGTCTATTGCTCCATAGCCCTACATTTTAAATTTTGTCAATCTGATGAGCATGAAATGCATCTCGTTATTGTTCTAATTTATATTTCAATCATCTTTTCTAATGTTTATTGGCCATCTAGGCATCTTCTTTAAACGACTAGTATTTGCCCAGTTTTCAATTAGATTGTCATTTTCTTATTTATTTTTAGGATTTCTTTATATATTTTAATACTAATCCTTTAAAACAATTGCTAACATTTATCAAGTGCTTGTGACAAGCTTGGCCCTGTTTGGGGCAATTTTATATTTATTAATTCATTTGATTTTTACAGCAATTCTAAGAGATGGAAGACCCATTATCTCTATTTTGTATATAGGGAACTGGAGCACATAGATGTGAAATAACTTGGCCAAGGTTATCCAGCTAATAAGTGATGCAATCTGGTTTTGAACTCAGGTAATTTAGCTCACTGCTTCTCAGTCCTGTTTTGATTTTATCTATTCAAAAACACTTCTCCCAGTCTCTGACTTGCCTTTTCATTTTCTTTATGTTTTCTGTTCATATGCAGACTTTTTCCCCCTTTTTCTTTTTATACTGAAATCTCTCAATATTTTTGTTACCTACGAAAAAACCTTTCACTACCTAAGCATCATAATATTATCCTTTATTTTCCTTACAAATTTTTGGAATTTTACCTTGAAGAGTTAATCAGAATCTCCCCCTAAGAATAGACTTTTCTTCTTGGATATAGTTTGATTTTGGAACCTATCATTATTACTACATTCTATGTGGATGACCAATTTCCTCATCACCAGTGATTGATTAGTCGACTGGTTTATAATGTCACCACTATCATATATCAAGTTTTCATATTAGTTCTATTTCTGGCTCTCTATTCTGTTCCCTTGGTCTGTTTGTCTGTCTCTGTATTCAGATACATTATCTTCATTTCCACAGCTTCCTATTTTTTGCTATTTGGTAGGACTTGCTCTGCTGCAATGTGTTCTTTAATTTTCCTTAAGTCTAGCTTTGCCTTTTGCTATTCTAGTTAACTTTTTTTAAGTTTTTACTTTGATTCCTGTTCATTAACATAGAGTGAATGTTAGTTCCAGGTATATAATATAGTAATTTCACACTTCCATACATCACCTGGTGTTCATCATCACAAGGGCACTCCTTAATCCCCGTCACCTATTTAACTTACCACCCACCTACCTCCCCTTTGGTAACCATCAGTTTGTACTCTGTAGTTAAGAGCCTGTTTCTTGGTTTGCATCTCTCTCTCTTTTTCCCCTTTACTCCTTTCTTAAATTCCACAAATGAGTGAAATCATATGATATTTGTCATTCTCTGACTTACTTCACAGAGCATTAAACTCTAGCTCCATCCATGTTGTCGAAAATGGCAAGATTTCATTCTTTATTATGGCTGAGTAATATTCCATTGTGTATATATACGCCACATTTTCTTTACCCATTCAAGTATATGTTAACTTTAGAAAAAGCTTGTCTAGTTCCATGAAACACCCTAGTTAGATTTTTATTGAACTATGTTGATTATTTTTCACATAATTTGTAGTATTGAAATATTGGGTCTACATTTAAATTAATACCATGTGTTGCTTCATTATTGTCTACCTTCATGTCATTAAAAATTTTTATAATTTCTCCATAAATTCTTAGATATATTTGCTATATTTATCCTTACCCTTATATTTTGTAGCTAAAAAAAAGGGATGTTTTCTATTATAGTATCTAAAGTTTATTGTTATAGAAGAAAATCATTGATTTAGGTATGTTGGATTCATATCTAACAACATTAGCATTCATATTTGTTCTAATAGTTTGCATATTGTCTAATTAAATTATAATTTCATCATCTAGTAAAAGATAATCTCTTCCTTTCTAATTCTTACCCTTCTTATTTCTTTGTTTTTCCTTATTCTAATTAGTACAGCCTCAGGACAATATTGCACAGAAATGTTGAGTGAAGGAATTATCATTTGCTCCTTACGTTAATGGGAATGCATCTAGAATCTTGGTATTAACCATGACGTTTGCTGCAAATTTCTAAAAATGTAGTTGAACATCAAATTCTATTTTGTCAGAAATTAAAGTTAATAAACTTTATAAAGTTTGCCCCTAATTCATGCAACATTTTTGTCATTAATTTGTATTAAATTTCATCAACTAACTTTTTCTGAATTCATTGAGATTATAGGTATTACATTAATAGGTTGTTTTGATGTTCTACTTTTCACAGTATACTTCATCATATGTATGTTTCATATACTCTTGAATTTAATTAGTCAATTTTCAGTTAGTACATATTTTTCACAACCATGTTTTAACAACTATGTTGGTAAATGGCATTGGTTTATAATTTTCCATGCCTTGTATACCAGCATCCTCTTATCTGTGGGAGAGGATAGGTTCGGAGACCCTCAGTGGATGGCTGGAACCACACAGTGAAAGATTAACAACAATAACTAATAATAAAATAGAATAATTGTAAAAATATTCTATAATAAAAGTTATATGAATGCAATCTCTGTCTCTCAAATATCTTATTCAACTTTCTTGTGATGATGTAAAACTATACAATGCCTATGTGATAAGGTAAAGTGAGGTGAATAATGTAAGCATTGTGATACAGCATTAGACTACTATTGACCTTCTGATATGTCAGAGGGAGGATCACCTGCTTCTGGGCCATGGTTGATGGCAGGCAATTGAAACCATAGAAAGTAAAACCATGGATAAAGGGGACTATTGTACTATCCTTGTCCAGCATGACACTGTCCTTATGGAAGAGGCTATATTGTCCTTGTAAAATGCATTTAGTAGTGTACTCTCATTTGCAATTTTCTGAAGCATTTTATTAAAAACGGAGATTGCTATATGAAAGTCTGGTAAAATTCATTTCTAAAACAGTGGATATGGTGACTATAGAGAAAGTATACTTTTACTTTTCAATTCACTTTTTAGTTGTAATTGGTTTATTTATTTTTTCTGTTCTTCTTGAGTTAGAGTTGGAAATTAACATTAACAAAAATAATAAATGTTAATAGTCACCAAGTACTTAATATTTCCCTGATAGTCTTTCATGCATGTTAACAACATTATTAATTCAATTTTTGTGTCAATTCTATAAAGCACACTGATTATCCACATTTTCCAGATGGGCAAACTGAGAGCTTAATGAATTTGTTCAAGATCATACACCTCAGAGGCTGCCCTCTTAATCATTTTGCTGGACTGCTTCTAAAGAAAAAGGAAAATTTTCTAGAAATTTTTTTTTTGTTTCTTCTGAATTTTCAATTAATTTGAAACAAACTTGTCTGTTTTCTGAGGATTTTTAAGGCTCAAGTGCATTTGGACTTATAGCCTCTTTTCCGTTTCTAATCTTGTTCATTTCTGCCTATTTATTTTTGATCAGTCTTGCTTCAAATGTTTCTATTTATGCATCTTTTCAAATAACCAGCTTTTGGGTTTGCTAATTCTTGCTGTTATTTCTTTGTTTTCTACATTATTTAAATCTGCTCTTATCTTTATTATTTCTTTCCTTCAACGTTGGTTTATTCTGATGTTCATACATTCTAAAATTGAAAGTTTAACTCCTTTACTTTTTATTCTTCTTTTTTAATGAATGCATTTATAGATTATACATATATATATATACACATATATATATATATACACATATATATATATACACATATATATATATACATATATGTGTGTATATATATATATATATATATATATGGCTTAAACTGCATTCCTAAAGTTTTGATATGTAGTAGTTCCATAGTCATCAGGTATAGGTATTTCCTTAGTTTCACGTTATTTCTTTCATTGACCCATGAGTGAATCTTTAAATTATAAATACGTGTGGGCTTAGAGAAAAACTTTTTAATGTTGTTTTCTAGTGATCAAAGAATGTGAGCTATATAATATTCATTATTGGCATTGTGTTGTGACAGGTATTTTTACCTAGTACATGGTTAATTTTTATAAATGTCCCATTTGTACTTGAAAAATATATCCCTGCTCTAGTAAGTCATTTTAAATATAACTGTTATAACAAGGGTGGCTCAGTCAGTTGAGCCTCTGACTCTTGATTTTGGTTCAGGTCATGATCCCAGGGTTGTGAGATCAAGCCCTGCACTGGGCTCAGTACTTAGGATGGAGCCTGCTTAGGATTCTCTCACATGCTCTGCCCTCCACTGCTTTCACTCTCTTTCTCAAAATAAATAAATAAATAAATAAATAAATATTTAAAAATATATATCTGTTATATCAAACCTATCAATTCTACATTCTTATATAAGTCTTTCCATAGACGTGTGTTTTCACTTCCCTTGAGTGAATACCGAGATGGAACTGCTGGGTGATATGTAGGATGTAAGTATAGTTAGTTGTATAAGGCATTGCCACACTGCTTTTCCAATGTGGTTGTACCATTTTGCATTTCCACCAGCAATGTATGCTATTTCCAGTTGTTCCACATCCTCATCAATCCTTCAAATCGTCATTCTTTTTAATTTTAGTCAGTTGTACTTCATTGAGGCTTTTATTTTCCTTTTCGTGAATAATGAGGCTAAACACCTTTTCATATGTTGAATGGCCCTTTGTATATCTTCTTTGATAAAATATCTGTTGAAGTTTTTTGCCTTTTTTTAAATTACATTGGATATATTCTTTATATATTCAGAATAGTGGTACTTTCTTCTGGTCTGTGCTTGCATTCTGATTTTCTTAATGGTGTCTTTTGATAGCAAGAGTTTTAATTTTTTATGAAGTATGATTTATAAATGGTGATAAATCTACCCTTAGGTTGCAAAGTATTCTCTAGAATTTTCTTCTAGAAATTTTATAGTTTTAACTTTTGTGTGTAACTCTGTGACCTGTTTTGAATTTATTTTGAGAGAGGGCAGTTACAAGAGAAGTCATCCCTCTGCTAATCTTTTCATAAGGTGAAGCATAAGGACTCTAATTATCTTAAACTTTGAGTTATCTCATAGGCAAAACACATGCAGAAAATAACTTGCTACACACACCTGGGTCTAGAAAATCAAAACTAATCTTATTTGCTAATGCAATTGCCATCATGCTTGCATTTTCTTCATAATACTACATGAAGTCTTGCTATTTCTCAAAGTCTGGCTCAAATGCCATAAATTTTTCTTTGATTAACATATTTGAAAAAGAATGATACCTTCCTTTATTTATTTATTTATTTTTTTGAGACAGAGAGAGACAGAGCATGAATGGGGGAGGGGCAGAGAGAGAGGGAGACACAGGATCAGAAGCAGGCTCCAGGCTCTGAGCCATCAGCCCAGAGCCCGACGCGGGGCTCGAACTCACAGACTGTGAGATTGTGACCTGAGCCGAAGTCGGACGCTTAACCGACTGAGCCACCCAGGCGCCCCTGATACCTTCCTTTAAACTCACTTTATACATATGTTTCAGGCACTTATCCCTTTCTACCTTATAGTGAGGCTACTTGGTATTTCCCCTATTTCCCCTACAGAAGAAAAGCTCCTTGATAGCAGGACCCTGTGTTACTTATTTTGTTTTTTTTATGTTTATTTATTTATTTAGAAAGAGAGAGAGAGAGAGAGTGAGCGTGAGAGTGAGCACAGGTTGGGGAGGGGTATAGAGATAGGGAGAAGGAGAATCCCAAGCAGGTTCCATGTTACCAATGCAGAGCCCGACATGGGACTAGATCTCATGGACCATGAGATCAAGACCTGAGTCCATTTCAAGAGTCGGATGCATAACCAACTGAACCACCCAGGCGCCCTGGTGTTATTTATTTTGTAACCCTAAGGCCTAGGCAAATATATTTTGTCAATTTTTGTTGGATGCTTGGTGACAGTTGATATTCTGGAGATGACAATAGTGGGTATTTTCTTGATGGAAAACACATCTGCATTTCATTCTAGATTTCACCATTCAAATCCTCTTCCTCACATTTTTTCAGTAAGAAGATAATTTATCAACCACAGAGATAACCTCTGAGCATTTAGAGCAAGTTGCTCAGAGTTAATATGTAGAAATGAACATAGAATGGCCATATGGGCACGTGAACTAGGAGTTAGCTTTTATATCATTATTGAGCTTTTAATTTCAAACTCACACACATATCCTTGAAAATCATGGCAGTCAATGACTACAGGTTAATGATCATTTAGCATCACCCAAACACTGTTCTAAGTATTCTGTGTGTACTATCTTCCCTTCAATTCTCACAACAATCATGTGAAGTTAATAGCATCATAATCCCCATTTTATTCCTGAGAATATGGATGCTTAAGGAGATTAAATAATAAACTGAAGGTCACACAGCCAGCTGGTGGTAGAGCCTGCATTTGAACTCAGGCCATCTATCTCCAGAGCCTGTGTGTGCCCTGAAGCATTATTCAAGAAGACCCCCGCCCCCACCATTGTGATGCAGCTACCTGGCAAGACTGCTGGGCAATTATTCTATATTTTTAATTTGGTTGCAGAAGATTTTAGATATTTGGTACATATATTTGGCCTTGTGGAAACAGTTTCTTCTTAATGAAAATTAAATTTAATTATTGAAGTACGCTTCAGTGATGTAACTATCTGCATTGAAAAACAAAATTAACATTTTTTTTTTGGCAAAATAGATCTTACAATGCAACACTTTTTTTCTGTGTTCAATTCTAGATTTTACTTCCTCCTTGAAACTATCCTGCCACCTTCATGATATAAATTTCCCTTTGAGTTAGGCTTATCATGGTCTACCCAGAGCTAAAGACTATTTTTCTTTGTGACTCTCAGACATAAGGTATAACTCAAAGTGCAGAAGGCGAGGAAGTTACTATCTCAAATTGTGGGCTGAAGTGAGCCATCAAATATGTGTTTATTAGAAAAAGTCTTTACTGACTTTATTCCACAGATCTATGGATTCAGGGGACAGGAATAAAAGAAATATCATTTCAAATCAGATATTCCCAAGTTTAATAAAAGATTGTTTTTCTTAATGAGAAGGACAAGCACCTTATTAAATAATTTTGGAAATTGTAAACATCTATTATTCAATAACTGTTTGTTTGGTTACATCAAAAATAAAGACCATCTAAGGGGAATATAGGTGCCTGTGAGGGGTATCTACTGCGTAAGGGGTTCTGGCGCTCCAACATGTCCCACTCCATGCTTACACCTTGTACAATAAATGGGTTTCCTACATCATTGATTTTGATATTGCTAGGCTTGTTGAGGATATCACCCAGATGCAATGCTTGATCTTACGAAGAAAGATCTGAACTCTGAGAATAAAGTTTGCAGCGGCATCTGACGGGGGCCAAGAGAACAGTTTAAAAACCAGCACATCTCACGAGGCTCAACAGGCAACACAAGACACACAGAGTCGTCCTCTGATCTCATAAATCTGGTGGAACATGTTGCACAGCAGCCCCAAATATCAGATAAGGGAGAGTTTAATTCCAATTGATGGGTTTAATCATTGAAGATTTAGGGGGTTTAGTTTATATGTGAGTAGGCAGTGGAGGAGTTGAGTGTTTGCCTGTACCACCATGAACAGAATATGACTAGACTGTGAGGTTATTATCATTGATTTCTAACTTGGGGCCAGATTAGCAATTTAGAAAATTATATATAGATGGCATCTTCTTCATAGCTGACTAACATTTAAATGGATGCTCCCAGAGAACATGTGGCTTTTCATCTTTTTCCCTATTAAGTTACATAGTTATTAGCCTAAATTCTTTGATTATTGGCCCCACCATTCATCCCAGATCATTAACTGTGTTGGATTCATGCTGACCAGATTTATACCGTCATCGTGAACAATCAGAAGAAAAGAAAACAGAAGTTACAGATGTAAAAGTCTAAATTCCCGAGAATTTTAAATAAATTTATTTTTAAGTCATAAAGTAAATATATGCTTATTACAGAAAAACTGGATACTACTAAAAAATGTTTAAAAGAAAATAAAAATCACCCATAACTCTACTACTGAGATGGTTTTTTATTTATTTTTAGTGTATTTTATTCTGCTTATTTAAGTATTTTTACATAGCCAAAATAATATGGCTTATTTAATGTTATGTCATTTAAAATAGTGACATATAAAACAAAAACTTCTTCATAAATATAATTTATAGTTATAAGCTATTATTTTATTCTATGTATCTGCTTTAATTTGATTAATCATTTTCCTTTTGGGGGAACATTAGTTTTTTTCCAGACTACTTTTAGTTTTATCAGTTTATCAGGACATCAGAAAAACATTCTGTTTCATGAATTTGAAGGGGGCAATGAGAACGGAATTCAGCTTTAGAAAATGATTGCTCCTGAATTTGACAGTAACATTTAATAGACCCTTTGGTTTAAAAGATAAGATGGGTCCCAGGCAAGGGATGCCCGGCTGGCTCAGTAAGTGGAGCATGCAACTCTTGATTTGGAGTTGTAAGTTCAAGAGCCCCACGTTGAGTGTAGAGATTACTTAAAACTAAAATGTTAAAAAAAGAAGAAAGAAAGAAAGAAAGAAAGAGAAATAAAAGAAAAAATATGTCTCAGACAAAATTTAGAATGGGGATGTTAAAATTAAAGAATCTAAACTGTTCTTTAAAATAAAGTTAAAGTGTATTTTCTCTGAAGGAAAACTACGTTGAGATAAAAAATAATTTGGAATACCTTTGTGTGGTTCTTGGAAAGGAGACAAGGTCAGGAAGGGGGAGGGAAACAGGAAGTTGGAGTGACCAGGAAATGGGAAGGAGGCTTTGAAAGGAGAGACTAGTGCCCATCAACAGGGTGATAGTTTGGAGCCCAAGGAGAGAGTCAACCAGGAAGGGAATGGCCAACTAGCTTTCACAGCATAATGTGACCCAGACCCATTTTTAAGTTATTTCCTATCCCATTCTGCAAAGCCTTTCCACAATTCCCAAAAATTCAGTTACCTTAGGTGTGCTGGGATAATAATGGAAATGGCATGAAATGGCACAGCAAGACTTGTATGACATGGAAAAGCAGGTATGGGATGTCACAGGAATTCAGTAAAGGTCTGCTGCAGTGGTTTAGAGAAGTTATAATGGACAACCAACGTAATCATATAAGTATCTCTTGTCCTGACCTCAACCCCGTACCATAGTCTCTGAGAGTTTAGAAAGTCATTGGATTTTCTGTAGTTAATATCAGTGAAAACTTGACTTATTTAACTTGGATATTAAAGGCAAAGGATAATCCCAGATAGTTGGAGGACCTGGGGGTCCTCAGTTTACATAAAATCAAAAAATTAAGCTATGCATTCTACATCTGGTACTTTTTCCTTATGTTGTACTCCAAGAAGAGAAATGACTAGCTCAAGGGAATTGGTTTTAAGATTCTTACAGCATACTGCCAAGCTGTTTTCAAAATGCTTGCACCAATTTATAATCTCACCATCACTGGATAAGAATGCCTAAAGACACTGATTATTGTAACTGAAATCTGGAAGAATGGTGTTGTCAACAGTGATAACAACATTAGTCTAGAGATTTTCTAGGTGTCTACAATCTGTCATCTAAGGCTGACAAGATGCTCAATCAGACGTTAATGAAACGTAATTGTTTCTTAACAGAGGGCATTAAGATCTCACAAAAGATTGAAAAATTCATAACCTAAAATTAATACTGAGAAACCAAGAAGTCTTTAACCACAATGGATCAGTTACGTTTTTCATTTACCGCATTTCACATCTTTCAGTTTTACCTTAAAATGAATAAAGAAAATATAAATCATAATTCTTTCTCTTTGCAATTCTCTGCTGTGTGCCCTCTCCTCTCCCAGCCTCTGTATCCAGGGAAAAAAATCTGACAGCTGACTCTTCTTAAGAAACCACATGACTAAAAGAAGCAAATAAAACACTTTGATTATGAGCCACAGATTTATCCATAAATGAATGCTTTAGAAAATAATACATTTGTTTGCTAATTTTCCATGAGCATAAACAGCAATGATATTCCTCTAATTGCTATGTGAAAAAATATGCATGGCAGGAAAAGAAATAGTAGCAGGACCCTGGAGCTTTCACAATAAAGTAAGAGTTAGCTAGGCTTTTATAACCTGCACTTTCTTTTCACCAGACTTGAATGTACATATTCTATCTACATATTCTAAAACCTACAATTTTCCCTGGTAGTTTAAGAGGTAACGAATGTCTACTTGGTTAGCCTGGTGACAGGATGTAAGTTGTGGACCAGACCAGAACAGAGATTTTACTTACATTGCATTGGGAAGGTTCTGTTTCTCCCAGATGCTCTTACTTATAACAGCTTTCAGAAGAAAAAAAAACACAAAGTTTTTTTTAAAAAAATTGTAATGTCTAAATAGAAGGGAAAGAAATAACAAGAAAACAATATTCTTTTTTTGGAAACAAATATTTTTTTGTCAAAATCTTTATGGTAATACAAGATAATGTAGACAGTTTTGTTTTAGCAAGAACGATTGTCAAAAGTTTAGCAAATTTGAACATTCATAAATCATTTCAATTCCCTGAGGCTTTTTATAAGTTTTGATTGTTCAAAGATAAGAAAGATCTGGCTCAACTCTAGAGACATTTGGTGTTTTGTATTTTGTTTTGTGTCTGAATGATAGATGTGTGAACATGGGTGGTTACTATAAGTCCCTAATCATGCATTTGGACACATGAATGGGATTTAACAAATTGTCTTGCACAGAATGGGCAAATTCCCATGATGCCAATCCAGTAATGAAGTTTCCCAGGATGCCAGCTCACAGCTGCCCCTGACCCACCTCTGCATACACAGAAATTGAGGTTATTCTATTGAAGAGGAGGCAAACCTCGGTTTACTCTCTAAGTCTTTTTTGGATGTGTGATTTGGCAACAAAGGAAGTGATCCAAATAATTTTGTATACATACAGATATACATATTTTGTGTATATACAATATACATATTTTGTATATATACATATATATATGGATTTTTATTTCTTAATATACCTCCTCCTTCTATTCATTGCTTCCAACCATCCTTCAACATCTTAGTTTCTTTGGTATTCAGAATCCTCAGAGGTCATTTACACAAGCAAAGTCTTCCTTCCTCATTTAAAAACAAATGTTATTCTTTAAAAAAATTAACATTAAAAACAATTGTAAAAAGTGTCCTTAGTCTGTTTGAAATCAGACAATAGTAGGATCTCCAGATTACACAATCTTACAAGCTACCGTTTTCTCTTTGCTTTTGACTTATGAATTAGGGAACACATATCCAAAGTTTGTCTGCACAGAAATGTTTTCTGCTTCTAGCTTTTCATTACCCATTTTGTACAAAACTCAATAAAGAGAGTGATTGACAGTCTCTTGTAATGTACTCCCAGCCCACCAGAGTTGAATTTTTTTTTTAATGTTTACTTATTTTTGAGAGAGAGCGCCCTTGAGAGCATGCATGCAAGTGGGGGAGGGGCAGAGAGGGAGGGGCGGAGGGTCCCAAGATGGCTCCGTGCTGACAGCAGATCGCCCAGTGGGGGACTCTAACCCAAGAACTAAACCCAGGAACCATGAAGTCATGACCTGGGCCAAAGTTGGACGCTTAACCGACTGAACCACCCAGGCACCCAACTATTCAGACTTTCTTATGCCACCACATCTATCCATCCTCACACCATCCTTGTCTAAACTCAGCTTTATGATATATTTCTGATAAAGCTGAGGATGATATCCATGTTTCCAAGGCCAGGAAAATTGTGCATGAGAGAGCAAGAAATAGAATTATAATCTTTTGACACATGTTTTGTTTTTTCAGAGTACCTCAGACAGAAAACATCTTCATCTCTCATTTTCATATTATCTGTTCTAAATAATATAATGTTTTACTTCCAGTGTGCCTGCTCTTGCTGAAAGCCATGGAGATATTCGATCTGATGTGAATATAGCTATTAAGGCAATTTTTAAAAGCTCTTCTGACATTCTTGTTTTGTAAGAAGGGAAGGGGAGGCATCCAGGGGTCAAAGGCATATGCTATGACCTGGAAAAATTGGCTATTTCAGATAAGACTGTCAGCCTTAGAACTGTGTGGTATATGTGCCAGTACAGAAAATATATTCAGTTCTGATTTCCTCCCATCACGCATCATTCTGTCTCAGTCTCAGATGATCTTCAACACAATATTAGAGGTGCCAAGAAAATAATAAAAGAACGAGAGGGGAAAAAAATCAACCCCCAGTGACAACATTGCAGCCTGTGAGTCAATGAAGCCTGTTGATTAGGTCTTTAACGAGCACTCCTACAGGCACCAGAATATCCATCTGGGTGTCTGGGGCCTGACGCGGCGGTGAGAAGCACAACCAGCTCCCTCTCGTCTACTTCCAAACTGAAAAAAATGGGAGAAATCATACCTTTAAAAACCACACGCATACAAGGACAAAGTGACAGTGTGTGCCATCTTTAGGCACTGCATCCTATCAGTATCCCAGGAGAGTTCCCTAAATAAATAAGGGACTTTTGGGGAGTACATAGCAAAAGACCACCATGAACACTCTGGAGATGAGAGAAGCCTTATTACACAAACTACACTGACAAGTAAACCTGCAAAGCTAAACAGATGCCAAATGGTCAGTATTTCTTCTCTGTCTTCTGGAGATGGAAACCCTTATGAGATTGAGAAGGGTCGGGGCACCTGGATGGCTCAGTTGGTTAAGTGTCTGACTCTTGATTTCGGCTCAAGTCATGATCTCACAGTTTGTGATATTGAGCCCCGTGTTGGGCTCTGCGTGGCCATCAGCACATGGGATTCTCTTTCCCCCTCTCTCTCTCTTCCTCACCCCCGCCCTCTTAAAATAAACAAATAAAAAAAAAACATTAAGTAAATTTAGAGTGGTCAAATGTTAATCTACTGATTCACACCAAGAGTACCTGAGTCTGAATATCTCCTCACCTCTTCCTCACGTGTGTATGAACACACATGAGCACATACACACACATATACAAACACACTGCTTTTATTCTTATACTTCTCTGTTGACAGTGGTAAGAAAACTGTCATTTTCATCAAATTCCCCGTTCAATCAACATATAGAACTTTTCAAAGGTATTGAAAGGTGAGGTGTTTTGTAGTTGTTGTTTTGTGCATGTACACATCAACAAGAGCAAGACCATTTTACGTTTCTCTTGAGAAGTGAGAACTGCAGAGTGCGCTGGTTCATATGTAGCATCTCTTCCGGGGTTTCTATTTCAGTGCTGCCTGGGATCATCAGCCAAGATACTCTTGAAAGCAGACAGCTTGCTTTTAGCCTGCAATTCATTTTCATTTTACTTAAATGTGCTTAACGGATCAAACTAGCCGTTGTAGAAATCGAGGACCTTTAACCCAAAGTTCTCTAATTTCTTTTCCTGTTACCACCAGGAGGAAAAATAGTGATAGTAAAACCAAAAATGTTGTTATACTAGCTCACATAAGCTTGTGTGAGTTTTCACCTTTTGCTTAAAAAAGAGGCCATGAACATGGGGCTCCTGGGTGGCTCAGTTGGTTAAGCGTCCGACTTTGGCTCAAGTCATGATCTCACATTTCATGGATTCAAGCCCTGCGTCAGGCTCTGTGCTGATACCTCAGAGCCTGGAGCCTGCTTCAGATTCTGTATCTCCCTCTCTCACTGTTCCTCCCCTGCTCATTCTTTGTCATTCTCTGTCTCTCAAAAATAAATAAACATTTAAAAAAAGTTTTTTTTAAAAGAGGCCCTGAACAGAAAACCTCAACATACTACCTAAGTTAGGTCAAATATCTATAACTGACCCCAACAACAGATCCAGCTGACCACAGTGAAGATATAACAGGGCTGGCACCAGAAACAGATTCATCATTTGTACTTGAAAATAAAAACTACTCAGCAGTATAATAACTTTACCTCTGAACTCTCCAAAAATCATAAACCAACAGGTTTAGTTTTCAAGATAATAAAATGAAAGGGGTATGCACCAGAGTAAACCCAAATAGTTATTTATACAGAATTGCAGGTCTTTCCTAAAACCAAAAGAAATCAGACTCACTATTTACTGATGTTCAGTGCTCTTGAGACTCAAACTCTATTTCTTTTTCTTTTTAAAAGTTTATTTGTTTGTTTATTTATTTATTTTTGAGAGAGACAGAGACAGCGTGAGTGGAGGAGTGAGGGAGAGAGGGAGAGAGGGAGAGAGAGAATCCCAAGCAGGCTCTGTGCTACTAGCACAGAGCCTGACATGGAGTTCAAAGTCATCAAACTCTGAAATCATGACCTGAGCCAAAACCAAGAGTCGGCCACCGAACTGACTGAGACACCCAAGAACCTCTCAAACTGTATTTCTTTCTTTCTTTTTTATTTTTTTACTGAAGTGTAATTAACATACAGGGCTACATCAGTTTCAGGTGTACAATATAGTGATTCGACAATTTTATACATTTCTCAGTGCTCATTATGTTAAGTGTACTCTTAAAGTCCTCTTTATCTATTTCACCCATCCCCCTACCCACCTCCCCTCTGGCAAGCACCCGTTTTGTTCTCTGTAAGAGGTTTTTTTTTTTTTTTTTTTTTGATTGTCTCTTTTTGGTTTGTTTGTTCATTTGTTTTGTTTCTTAAATTCCATGGATGAGTGAAATCATTTGGTATTTACTTACTTCACTTAGCATTATACCTTGGCCTTGGCCCATCCCTGTTGTTGCAAATGGCAAGATCTCCTTCTTTTTAGGACTGTATTTCTTAGGAAGATGAATCAGACTGAAATATATATATGTATATGCAGAGCTAAAAAGGAACTTAGAGTCAGGGGTCCTTTCCTCTATAGCTGTTCAGCAGTGGAGCCTGTACTAGACTTCAAATCCCCACACGGGTCAAGGTCTCTCACCAGGGTACCTTTCTGTCCATTACTTGTATTTGTGGGGTTTTTTTTTGCATTGTTTTGTGTTAAATAGCTGTGTCTTTTCATCTCTTGGCATTACCTCTTGTTATTGAATATCATGACTCTACACCTAGAAGGAATTAGTATGAATGCATTTAAGCCTTCGTATAATAATGTCAAAACAGTTAAGATTCTGATATCCTTAGAAAATCAGAGCATAGTTCTAGTTTGGTTCATTCACACTGAATCGGGATGAGAGTCATGATAGTCTTTTCTCACCTTAGTGTAGGACTGTTTCTCCAGACAACATCCTGTTCAAATCAGTAAGCTAGCAGGAAGAAAGAGCTGCTGTCTTCACAGTTGATTTCTTTAAGTCATGCTTTGGGGATTTTGGGTTTTTTCATCCCTCCTTGGAGTGGTTAACATCTGCACTTGGGTATTTCCCTCATCATGATTCCCTGCCCACATCTTGTATCAATGCCTGTCACTAACAAGGGTCCATCTGACATGCTTATTTAACGTGGAAGTCCTTAAGAATGCCAGTGACTAGCAAGGTTAAGTTAAAAGAATACTTTTTAACTAGCCAAAATGCCCTAGTTCAGTTAGTTCTGATAATAACTAAAGGATTTTTAAAATATTTAAAAACTTGAATTTTCAAAGTATACAATCCAAGAAATAAAATTTAGCACAGTAAGTAAAAAGCACAAAAGAACAAGGATTCATTTGCACTACATAAATTATATCTTTGCTACTTTAAAATTTGTCTGTGAAACAATGCAACATCTTTGATCCTTTCTCTCATATTCAAAACACTCTCTTGGAGAGCCTGGGTGGCTCAGTTGGTTGGGCTTCCGACTTAGGCTCAGGTCATGATCTAGTGGTTCCTGGGTTCAAGCCCCCCGTTGGGCTCTGTGCTACCAGCACAGATTCTTTGGCTCCTTCTCTCTCTGCTCCTCCCTTGCTCTCTCTCTTTCTCTCTCAAAAATAAATAAAGATTAAAAAAAAAAAAACATTTTCTCTATTCATTCCAATCTTAAATATGCTCTGATAAGTCTTTTTATTTCTGCCTTCCTTGGTCTCAGATTTCTGGCACTCCTCTCTCACTACATACCTATATAGGAAAGTTCCACATGGCACTGTATTGGCTTATGAATTCTGCCTCCTGAATAAGGCTTTCAGGTCATGTTTCCCAGACCTCTTGTCAGACAAGCAGACAAGGCACTGAGTCTTCTGAATATCTGCCCCTACGCTGATGTCATTCTAAACTGTCAACAGGTCAGCTGATTATCTGGAAATGTTTCCTATCAGTCCTCTCACTTCCCTCAGTTCTTCCTGATGTCGATTTTGTAGACCAGCCAGATTTTCAGCTTTAGAAACATGTATGACCTGAAGAAAAGCTTGGCCCGTCTTCCATTGCATATCCCACCTTTTCCCTGATCCTGCCTCTATCCTGACAACATGACAACCATCCCTGTTTCTTCTTTCCAGAGTCAGATCATTGCAACCCAAGGCCAGGGTGGGGTCTGGCCCCAGGGTATGTCAGAGCTCCTGTCCTTGTTTCTAGAGAAGAGAGAAATACAGAATTCTCTATAGTCAGGTTTTCTTTTACTTCTCTGCAGCAACAGCTCTCATCCTAACCCATAGCAGAGGTTCTGGAAAGTTTTTGGCTCTCCCAAAGGCAAATAACACATTCCTCCTGGGTAGTTCAAGCATCTTAGATTCCCCCAAGCCACATGTCTTCAACTACTGTCAATCAGTGTCCGTGGTGCCTGTTCTTTTTAAGGAAAAGCAGTGAATGAAGGAAGGGGAAAGGGCTAAATCTGAAACCTGCCAAGAAATGAAGACACTGCTTAGAATTTCTTAATAAGGATAAATTAATGAAAGCAATTCACTGAGTGTTTTCTGTATGTCACTACTGATGAGGTTTTATGGGTGTGATATCATAATTTGGCTGTCTTTGACCTGCCCCTCCTGGCCATTCTAAATTCTGCAGACATTATGCAGATATCTTGCCAGCTAAGAGAGCTGAATGCCAAAGGCCTGCTTTATTTGGGCAGAAATCAAAGGCCCTGTGGGTTTAAGGAAAGGCAGGCACAGTTACTTTCCCCAGCTCCAAATTGCTCGGCTGTGGCTAGAATCTGTTTGTAAATATAGCTGGAGTTGGAACTAGCCTCCCCCAAAAGACAAATGAATTTCTAAGCATGTTTGTACTTGCAAATGCATGGTGTTTTACACTTCATGCCACCTTAATCCCTATTAAACTAATCTGAAGTCATGTCAGGCCAACCTTCCACAGTCAAATGGATTAGACAAGCCAATTGATCAAATATAGGAAAAGACTAAGAGCTTTTCCTGTCTGGCACCCATGCATTGAAAGCATCGTTTCACACCAATATTTATCTTTTTTCCATTTTTTAATTTTTATTTATTTTTTTGGTGGGTTTCAGCATATTCACAATTGAAATCAGTTACTTGAAAATGGCAACTAAAATAACTAAGACAGAGTCTGAAATTTATGTATTGCTTAAATACATATAAGAAAAATATTGCAAAACCCTTAACTGAGTTTTAAAGAACTACTGACATCTCATGAAAAAAATTGAAAAACATTCAACTTAAAACAATTTGGCATCGACCCCTATATTTTCCTTTATTCTTGCTATGCAGGACAATGGAAATCCGCAGGGATTTGGCAAGATTGGTGATGACTGAATCCAAATAATACAATATTTTTACAGTAGTTCCTTTGTGTTTTTGTTTTGCCTTGACTATTTCCCTATATGTTAATGCCAGCACTGAAAGGGCGGATCAGAAACCATTTATTAGTTTCATAGACTACAAATGGCATCACCAGTGCTGGAAGGTGTAAGTGTCAAAGCAATGTGTGCCTTGCCACATCTCAAATCACAACAAAAATATTTATTGGGCTCCATTTAAAAGAATATTGTATTCATCTCTGCCTCTTATTAGCTCCTGCCACCTGTTTTTTTTTTCTGTCCTTCCAACCTCTAAGCTCTCTGTCCTTCAGCCAGTTCAATCTGCTCACAAAATATTTAACTGCTGCATGCCACCTTTTCCCATGTCCATTCATGAGGATTCTACTGCCTTTCAGATTAAAACTGTGTTTTGCAAGTAACTCTATGTGGGTGTATATAGATTGCGGCCAACCCTATTCCCTAATTTATTTCTAACACTCCCTTTTTCTCCATCTGTCTTTCTTCTCTACATCCATTCTCAAAAGGAAGCTTCCATATATTATTATGGGTTTTGTTATTAACTTTCCAGATTGTAAGATCTTTGTAATCACTGGGCAAACCAGGCAACATGAACAATCGAAATTATTGGGGAAATGAAAAGGAAGTATCAATAATCAATATTTTAAAAAGCCAAAGAAAATTATTTTTTAGACCATCACTAAATTTACTCCCACACACACACATATTCCACCCTCCCCCCCCCCCAAAGTCATGAAATAGTTAAAGTACAAGCCCAAGTGAGGTTGCCAGTGACAGCTTTAACTGCCCTGCTGCTGACAAAGAAACTGTTGAATAATGGAGCCTCAGAGGTGCCTGGAGAATGATGGTAATTTTACACATTTTACATGGTGCTGGAAGCCCTGTTGAGGTGGCACGCAGCAAAGTAGTGTTATTCTCCTTGCAGAAAGTTAAGAAGATATCTGAAATCACTCTTATCACTTCTGTGTGTGGACCGAGAAGACATTCCCAGGCAGCTTTGGCAGACATACTTGGCAGGGCAGGCTGTAAAGGCAAGCTGTGTTTCAGCATTTGCTCAGTGGTAGAAACAGCTACAGCTGGAGGACTTTTAGTTGATGAAAACTTTGTACTTTAAAGCCTCGCTCTGGAGCAATTGCTGAATGGATAGACTTCTCAGCAGTGGATCCATCGGGATGGGAACATGGAAAGGGTAAGGGTAGCTCTGGCTGGGCCACATTTTATAAAAGACTCAGAAAAGGATGACTGAATGGCAGGATAGGGAAGGAAAAGTCTGTTCCAGAGGCTAGCTGATAGACCTTCCTTTGCTGGTCCTGCCTACGTGGATTCCCAACATCTTGGTGAAGAGGGTTGGGCATTGACACTGGGATCACATATTTATCTCTATTATTTGAAGCTTTGATGAATTTTTTGAAATAAACCATATAGGATTCTTTCCAGAATGCTGGTTAAGGTTTCAACTCATTGTTTCCATCACCCCTCTCAAGTCCAGTTTTAAATGGTCTCTTTTACTATGTTTAAAGAGAAAGAGAGAACAAATTCTCTGGGTTCAAATTCTAGTTCTGCTACTTATACTCTATATGATCTTATACAAGTAACTTAAGCCTCAGATTATATACAATTGAGATAATAATAGACTCTGCCCTATACGGTTGTCTGAGGATTATATTAGATAAAAAAAATGTAAAGTGCCAAGCATCGTGCTTGGAACAAAGTAAGTGGTCATTCATTGATGTGACATAGTTATTTAGTCTCTTCTACATGCCAGATACTGGGCTAGGAACTGAGTTGGCAATGGTGAGCCAGACATGCTGTCTGAACTGACAGAGTATACTCATACAGGAGGAGATAAATTTTGATCAAAAACACTTTACAAAGGATGCATTCTAAGTTATTGTAAATATATACTTATAAAAGGACTATCTACATGACAAATGTGGTATTATATAATATGGAGAATTAACTCAGTTAGGGGTCAGGGAATTCTTTACTATTGTATTCGGCAGTTGAACTGAGGTCTAAAGGAAGAGTAGTATCCAAATACATAAGCTGAAGGGAAGAGTATTCCAAGACATGGTGAAGACAGGTTTCAAAATCCCTGAAGTTGGGCTTGAAAACAAGGAGTATTTAAGAATCTTTAAAATGTTGGTGTTTCTGAAATACAGAATGTAAGGAAGACAGAACTAGAGTACAATAAAGATGTGGTAGGGGTCAGTCTACAAATGGCCTTGCATGTCACATTAAAGATTTTCTTTTTAAACTAAGAGCAATGATGAGTTTCAAGAAGGTGGGAAAATCACATTTGTTCCTAAAAGCAAAAAACCAAAAGTGTTCTGGATGAAGCATGAAGAACAGACCTTATGTGGCAAGAGTGAATTTAGCAAGAGCAATTAGGATGCCATTGTAGTACAGAGGCAGCGGCAACAGAGAGAGAGAGGGGGGTGAGAAGTAAAGAAATGAGGGAGATATTCAAAAGGTGAAGCTGACTAGACGTCATGATGGAATTGCACAGAGGGTGAGAAGAAAGAGGTGTTAAGGATGGCCTCGGAATTCTGACTTGAGTAATTGATTGGATGGTGATCTCTTTCATTGAAATCCATGGCACTAGAAGGTGATAAGATCTAGAAGTGTTGGGGTAAGATGGGAGGAAAGGAAGCAATGAAGAGAGAATTCATACATTTTGTTTTAGTCACTTCAAGTCTGATGTCCTTTTGAGACATCCATGCAAACATGTCAGGTGGATAGTGGATACATGGCTCTGGAATTCAGAAGTGCACTCTAGGCTGAAGATACAGATATTTGTGAACATACAGATATGTGGACATTACTGACATAGAGTTCATAATTGTAGCTTTTAAGAAAGGTGGCTTTCTAGGAAGAGAATCCAGCAAGAGAAGAGGACATAATTTTTTTTTTTCACCATGAAGATCAAGAAAACATTTGAAAAGGCTGGCACCAGGGCAAGCTTCGTGAGGATATGACCTGGGCAGTCACACGGAGACCAATGGTCAGAAGGGTGCCAGACTTGGCCTTATGCTCTGTGGTCAGGGTCTTGAAATTCTTACTAACATTATCGTTTAAGTTGTATTTTGGAAGTGAAATTTAATAGGGCAATGAAGTTCACGTCTGAGCAAAGGAGACCGGTGCAATATGTAGGTTTGGCATTTCTTGCTGCCTAGTTCTCCTACGGTGTTTACATGCCCTGTGAACAGGGAACTCTGATGTGGAGGTCCTTCAGACTCAAAGCCCGTACACAGTGATTATGTAGCATCCTCCGCTGAGCAAGCTGATACACTGACAGGGCACACTTTCTGTTGGAACCAGAGTTTGCTTCAAATGCAGAAGAAAGTGGCGTTCTAGGAAACATAAGTGGCCAAAGAACCTTATGATATCTTTTCCTACTTGTATTGCTTCCAGGTATTAGTCAACCACTTAGGCTGAAAATGACAGCATAGCAGGAAAGGGAAAGATAAAGCCAACTTCTCCCTTCAGTCCTTCCTTACTCATGAGTAATCCAAAGGTAGAAAGTATTGGCAGAATGTAATTTTATCACCATGTGAGAAGACAGATCAGGTGAGTTAGTTTTGTCCAGCATTTCTGCTTCTGGTAAGTACAAAATATATATGCACCTATGAGCCACCAAATAGGAATTGTGTAATTTCAGCGATTCCATATTTGTGTTCACTGTTCTTATATTTGCCATTAAAACTGGCATGGCACAATATAAAGATGAACAGTAACATTCATAGTAATAATTTAAAATGTTAATTTTTTCCTCCACCTAGAATGATTTTAAATAGCCGATAAAAGTGCCATGACAAGTTGAGAGGTGGGTTGTGGGAAAATAGCTTTGTATTTTAGAACCTTTAATGGCATATTTTTTGCTGTTTTTGGACAAGGGGCCCCAGGTGGAACTTACATAGAAGAGATAGGCACCAAATGCATAAAAATTATGTAGGGAATCTCCAGAGTTCAAAATTTTATTAGAGTTCAATGTGAAAGTGCCTAAGATTTTAGTTACTTAAAGCACTTTCGGAATGGTTGAAAGGGAATTTACGCCATATTTGAGAAAAGCGAAAGGACAAAGCGACTGACTCACTTACTCAGACAACTGACAGATGTGAGACTTTGCAGGAAAAAGCTGAGGCCAAAATACGTAGTCATCTATACAGATGCCAATAGCCTAAATAGTAAGACTGACAAGTCTAAATGCTTAGCAATAAGAGAAAACCTGGAAATAGTCACTAAGACTTGAGGTGTGAAAGGAACCAGTTAGACATGGTGCTGTTTATTTACAAACTCTAAAGAAAGATTAGGAAAAATTACATGGGAAGTACACTTTTTATTTGGATCATTGATGTTTTTCTACATCTGAGAGGTTTTATTTCAGTACACATGTGACTTTCCCAAAATTTCCTCAATTTTTTAAAAGACACATTTTATAATATTTACCTCTTTTGGTGAAGGTTGACTGAGGTAATTTATTTTAATAAGACAACAGAGCTTTATGAAGTTTTGCATGAGGAAGTCAGCCAGCTCACCCTGAGGCCAAGTGACTTACTTTTCACACCAGCTTTGCAGCACTTTTGATCCTAATTTGGAATAAACACATGCAAAGATTTGCTACAAAGGTGTTCATTGTCATATTATTTTATTCACAATAAATAAATAGATAAATATCTAAACAGGTGATCAATTAAACAGATTTCAATCCTTCCATACAATGGAATTCCATTACTTATAAAAATGGTGCCATATATAGATCACTACATAAGATAGAGTGAGAATACTTACTTCAAAAGACTTTATACTATGTTGAAGGTAAAAAATAAATGACACATTATTTAGAGTGTGACCCCATTTTTCTCAAATTTGGTTCCATTGAAAAAAATCCACAAAAGTCTATGAGCATAAATGCTAGAGTGTAATAGAGGATCATCTTTCATGGTAAATATTTACCATCTTTCATGGTTAATATTTATTTCCTTTTCCTTTTTCTGTTTATTATATATATATATATATATATATATATATATATATATATTTTTTTTTTTTTTTTTTTTTTTTTTTTTTTTTTTTCTAGAGAGAGAGTGAGTGGGGGGAGAGGAGCAGGGGGAGAGACAGAATTTTAAGCAGGCTCAGCACAGAGTCTGACATGGGGCTCCACACAGGACTCAACCCCATGATGCTGGGATCATGACCTGAGCTGAAATTGAGAGTCAGATGCTCAACTGACTGAGCCACCTAGGCGCCCCTCCCTTTATGTATTTTCTAAATTATCTACTATAAACAAATTTTAGTTTTATAGTTTTCCAAAGCACCGAAAAATTATTTTAAAAAGCCGACAGAAAGTGCCTCAGTACAGGTACAAATGAGTACATGTCTTTCAGGGTTAAAATACCACAACTGCCAATATTAAATCCACAAAGGTGTACATTTTCCTGCAGGAGTTGCAAACTTGAACACCTACAGGGCTAGACAAAAGACAGTATGTGGTGGATGTGGAGAACTGAAGAGAACATGCCCTTTCAAGAGGCATTTGAAGGGTAGCAGAATATGCTACCCCAAAATATGCCACTTCATAAGGATTATTTAGAGCTGAAGGCAATTGAGAAGAAGCAGATACAAGAGCTGCTTCCCTATTTGCCTAAAGGCAGGACATACATTGGTAAAGGTGTCCCTCCTCCCCTTTCCACCAAGAAAGATCCAAATTAATCACCAGAGTCAACTCTGACCCTTATCAACCCAGAGGACTCTATATGAGAAACTTCACTAGCTAGCCTTTACCTTCCATTAGTTCCTTCATATACAGTTGACCCTTGAACAACATGGGTGTTAAGGGCACCAGCCCTCTGGGCAATTGAAAATTTGCATATAACTTTTGGGTCCCCCCCAAACTGAACTACTAATAACCTACTGCTGCCTTATGGATAATATGAACAATCGATTAACATGTATGTCATATATGTATTATATGTTCTATTACAATAAAGTAAGCTAGAGAAAAGGAAATGCTATTAAGAAAATCATAAAGGAAAAAATAAATTTACAGTTTTGTACAATATTTTTTTTTTTAAAAAATCTGTGTATAAGTGGATTCACACAGTTCAAACCTGTTGTCTAAGTGTTAAATGTGTTTACCCTCCCACAATTTTCTACCCTAGAAACAGTCTTTTTCCTTTGTGTTGTCATTTCTCTAAAAATGCTTTGTTCTTTTTTTTAAGATGCCATATAAGTTCAAATTCTAACCACCTTTTTGAGTCACTCATCACTGAATACTCTCGTGTGTATGTGTGATACACAGGTTAATAAACTTCTGTTTGTTTTTCTCTGTCTTGTGTCAGTCTAATTTATAGGGCCCCAGACTATGAACTTAAAACAGATGGAGGAAAAAGAAAACTTTTCTTCCTCTACATATTCAAATCCACAATGCATTAAAACATTAGAGATGAAACAGAGTGTCTTATCTGTACTGTTAATTCTCCCATCTAAAATAAGTCCTTGACCCACCTTCCCCTCCAGCTCTTTCCATATTTCTGTTCCTTTTGCTTTCCTATAAAGAGTTTCCATACTTATGTATATTTTTCTTCTCTTCTCTTTCTTGATCCATCAATTACATATGACAAAGTTGGTCACTCTTTCCTGAAATATTTTGTTTCAGAGCTTCATGAGTTTTCCTTCTACCTCGTGGACCATTACTGGTTGCTTTGTGGGGTTTTCCATGACTCAGTCCTCAGACCTCTTCTCTACCTTGATGTTCTATATCTTCTTGATGTTGCCCAATGTCAAGGCTAGAAAGACCATGTCTACACTATAAACTATAAGAGTTCTATCTCTAGCCACACCTTTCATCTGAACTGTAGCTTTTTATATCCAATTGCTTATGTAACATCTCTACTTGCATGTCTAATAAACATCTCAAGCTTACCATGTGCCAAACTGAACTCCTAACTTTGATGCCTGGCAGTTAACAGCAACACTTTTTTTCCAATTGTCCAGCCTAGTAAATTTCAGAGTAATCCTCTTTTTGTCTCACAATACCCCCAATTCATCAGAAAATCTTGCTGTTTCTACCTTCAAAATGCATCCATTATCTGATGACTTCTCCCTTTCTCTACTCCTACCACCTTGGTCCAAACCACCATCATGCCTCACCTGAATTATTGCAACAGTGTCCTCACTGATTTCTCAACTTCCTATAGCTCACATTTGAGTCTATTTTCAACCAACGAGTTACTCATCGGCTTGAAACCTCTCCCTATTTCCGACATTGTAAGAGCCAAGATACTGCCCCCTGCTCTGTGACCTTCCTTACCTCTTCTCTTGCTACTTCCCATTTTTTCACTCTATTGCACCATACTAACCACCTTGCTATTCTTTGAAACCATCAGATATGATCTTGCCTCCGAGATTTTGCTCTATCTCTTCTATATAAAATGTCCTTGCCCTAGATACTGGCATGACTTTCTCCCATATTTCCTTCAAATTCTCACTCAAATATCACTTTTTTAGTGAGGTCCACACTTCCCATCTAATTTAAAACCTCATGTGCAAAATCCCTAACATTCTGCATTCTTGTTTCCCTCTTATTTTTCTTCATAGTTTTGTTAACCTTCTAATGTACCATATATTTTTCTTATTAATTGCTTTGTTCCCGGTCTAGAGTATTTCTCTTGAGGGCAGAAATTTGCGTCTGTTTAGTTCAATGCTTTATCTCAGAGCCAAAAAATGGCTGATATACATATTTTTTAGCATAAAGTGTTAAAAAAAAACGACGAATGAATGAATTCACCAATTTATGATACTTGAACTATTATATATTCTCTCTCACCATCCAGATTTTCAGCTCTTAAGAAAAGGATGGCTACCTCACATCTCTTTGTATCTCCTAGCACAGTGCCAAGGATGTCATAGACCTTAGTAAAGGCATAGGCTGTTGAGAATGTAGTGACGACAATGCTGAAAGACAGTAATAGTGAAACTATCTTTTCATGAGAAAAAAGCAACATGAAATTGCTGTTGGTGCAAATTTCATACTAACTAATATGCATCTGATAATAGAGCTAGAAATGTTTAATAGAACTGAGAAGTCTTTAGAGTTGCTCTTCATGATTACAATAGAGCATTTTAAATTGGAAGTAAAGTAGATGACTGCTTCCTGGCAAAGCAAAAGTAAAAGAAATGTACTTGGCTTCCTAAGCAGTAAATAGAAACCAATAAAGGTGATAGCCCTGTATGAATCACTTACTCAATTCTCAATTTACAAAAGCATTTCAAAGAATATTGTCCATTGGGTGTTTGGATCACAGTAAGTATCTGGATCTCCATTATTTGGTCAGTTCTCAAAACTCTATTGCTAACATTAGCCGCTAGCATTTTTCACTTGGATTGTTACAATAGATGGGTGATATTAGAAGTAGTAACATAGTTTTCGGGATTTTTTTCCGGATAAATTAAACAGAGCTATTAATAAAATTTAAAGAAAGGAAAGCTGGAAAGAAGTTGCAAAATAATACATATGGTATAAGTCTATTTTGGTTATATATATTTACATATACATAAAAAGACATGGGAACACAAACTCCAAACTGATAATAATGAGTACCCTGGAGATGTGGTGGTGTTAGGGTAAGGAAAGTAATTAAAAACAAGGGGTGAAGATTATTCACTTTTTACATATAATGTCCTTGGTTTCAAGTTTTAACAAGAAGCATGTGTTACCTTTGTAATTAAAGGTAAAACAAAATAAAAATGTCAAGGGCACTCATCTAAATCGTACTCAAAACATCCAGAATGAGTCAGGAATGTGGTCCAGCAAGCTGGGGCACCTTGAAGTCAGGTAGCCAAACAAAGGTAATGAAGCTATGTTCTTAGAATTCAGTGCAACATTCTTTCAGTGGACCTTGACCCAAGTGATAGAAATGTAAAGCACCAGTATTTTCTGGATCCAAGATTGTCACAGCCTAGTGTGGTAGGTGACAAATTATGTTGCCTTTTCCTCTGCTTCCAAAATGGATGCTTCTGAATTTGAGTCTCCACACGTGTTTACCTAGTCTTCTTATTCGATACCTCGTTAGAGGAGTGACTCTTTCAGATAGTGTAGTGAGCTGAATCGTGCCCCCCAAAATATATGTCTACATCCTAACCTCCAGAACTTGTGAATATTACCTTACATGGCAAGAGATGTGGTTAAGATTCTTGAAAAGCTTACCCTAGATAATTCTGGTAACCCCTAACAACAATCACGCGTATCCTTAGAGGAAAGAGACCGAAGGAGTTTGGGCACAGACATGCAGAGGAAAAGAGAAAGACAGAAAAGAGGGTGACATGAAAATGGAGGCAGGGATTGGAGTGATACAACCACAAGCCAAGAAAGCCAAACCAAAATAGTTATGATGTATCTTTAGATACTATAGTGGGTTGAATAGTGTCCCCCCAAATTCATATCTACCTGGAACCCTAGATTGTGGGCTTATTTGAAAATAAGGTCTTTGCAGATATACTTCAGGTAGAAATTGAGATGAAACAGTATTGCAATAGGGTGGGCCCTAAATCCAGTGAGAATTATCTTTTTAAGAGACAAAAACAAATATACAGAGACAGAGAAAAGCATTATGTGAAGGGAGGCAGAGATTGGAGTGATGTAGCTCAGTCACATGCCAGGGAACACCTGGGGTCACCAGAAGCTGGAAGAAGCAAGGAAGGATTTCTCCCTAAAGCCTCTGAACAGTGTGGCCCTGCCCTACACCTTGGTTTCAGACTTCTGACCTCCAGAACTGTTAGAGAATAAATTTCTGTTGTAAGCCACCAAGTTGGTGGTAATTTGTTATAACAGTCACCGAAAACTAATGAAGATGGATAGTGGAGAATTATAGAGGCAAATACCATGCCATTGAATGCTCAGTCCCAAGTTTTATGTTCAAGAAATAAACTGCCTTCCATGCACTGAGAATAATCAAAAACCCCAGGCATTTGAACAGATTGTGTCCCAAATTCCCTTAGTTTCACAGTAAGTATGTTGATTCTAACCACCATCTTAAGTACTAGCTCTTCTCCATTTTACAGATGAAGAAACTGACACATAAAAGGAGTGAGTGATCTGCCCAAAGTCACACTGCTCCTACGTGATGGAGGCTGGATTCAAATATACAGTCTGTCTTCAGAAAACAGGTTCTGACCCATGAATAGGTAACTAATTACACTAAAAATGTCAGAAAACAATACTATTGTCCAAGCAAAACAGAAAATTAATAAAGTATGCTAAAATGTTTATCTCTTTATTTTTATTGCACTTAAAGAAGAGAAACAATAAGAAAAAGAAGCTGGTATAAGAAGATACTAAGGGTGATTTTGACAGAAATTTTAGAGTACTACAGGAAATTTTGGTATGATCTCCTTTGAGTCGGTTTTTTTTTATTTTTAAAAACGCCATTTTTAAGCAAGATTGGGTGTGTCATTTTTCTGAAGTTATATCCTTAATAAATGGTGGATTGTGGATACTTTGGCTGGAGTCGTCTTCACTAGTGCCCCTACAGGCTCCTGCGATTATTTTCCTACCTCCATCTTACTCAAATGCCAGCCTCTTCTACCTTACCTTTTTTTTTCCCCCACCAAAACAGAAATCAGCAAGCCTCAGATCTTGAGAACATATTTTAAAAACTTTTTATTTTGGAAAAATCTCAAGCATATACTGAAGCAGAGGAATTGTATAATAGACTGAACATACCTGTCATTTAGCTTCAACAATTATCAACAAATTAACATATAGCGAATTGTGTTTTATTCCTACCTAATGCCTGCTATTCTCCATTATTTTGAAGCAAATCATAAACATTCTATTATTTATTCTATATTTCACTGTTTGTTTCCAAAAGATGTGAACTCATTTGCATAATTATACCCATCAAATAATGATCATATTTAAAGATTAGTGATTATTTCATAGTAAAACCAAGCATCCAATCAACATTCTTATTTCCTCAATGTCCATGTATTAAATATTACATTTGGAGTGTAATTAAATTTTTACATTAACTAAAGTTAAATTGACATTACTGAGACTTTCTATCCAAGATAAAGGTGCATCTTTGCACTTATTCAAATATATTTTTCTATTATATTTCTCAGTTCTATACTGCCTTTTTGAAAATATGACTTCTATTTCTTGGCTGAGATTTTCTATTTGTTTTTCATTTGTTTCAAGAAAATGTGTAATTTATGTTGAGGCACTTTAATCATGCCTGCTTCAGGGTCCTTATGAGGTAATTCTAATATTCATCTCCATGTTGGCATTAGTTGATTATCATTTCTCATTTGAGTTGTGAATTCCTGGTTCTTGGTCTGATGGGAATGGGCGATTTTCAACTGCATGCTGGACATTTTGGCAATTATGTTAAGAGTCTCTGAGTTGTTTAAATTTTTAAATTTAAGATAGTCATCGTGGTCAGGTTTAGCAAGTAGATCTTGGTCTACTTTCATAGACTGTGGGTCCATGACAATTTAATTTTCAGACTTTGCAGTGTTATTGTTCTGCTTACTTATTTGTTGTTGTAAGGGTGTCGCTAGTCTTTGATGGTGCTGCTTGAGGAGACAGAAAAAGCTTTGAGTTCTGGGCCACCTGGTGCCACTAGGTAGGGGAAGAGTCTCTAGCCTGCAGAGTTAAAGAAGCTTCACATGTTGGTCTGCTAGTGATGATAGTATTCACCTAATGGTGCTGTCCATCTGTCTCTCAGTGGGGAAGGGGAGTCTCAGGAATGTAGGAACAAAGTCTTCATGGACTGCATACTTGTGGATCCTCCTTGTTGATAACCCCTGGCCTCCAGGTGTCTCTCAGTTGGGAGAATGGAATAACGCTTCCCTTGCAGTAACTTTTTAAGCACTTACTGTATTTCTCCTACAGTAATGGGTGATATTGTTTCAATTGAAGCCCATTTCAAAGTCTACTTTTTCCAAAAAGAAAATCATCAGTTTCTCTGTTTGGGGGTCACCAAACTTTTTCTGTTAATAGTTTAATAGTAAATATTTTGGTTTTGCAAACCATAGGGTCTCTGTCACAATTACTCTACTCTGACATTTTAGCAAAGCAGCCATATACAATACAGAAAAGAATGGGTGTGTTTCAATAAAACTTTAATTACAAAAACAGACAGCTGGCCAGATTTAGCCTCTAGTTCACAGAACCCTGTTCAAAGTTTTAAAATTTATTTATGTAAACTAATGCAGAATGGTTTCTTATTTCTATTTTAAATTTCTCCTATTATGACTATTTTCTCCTTGTCATTTTAGATTTTGAGTATTTGTTCTTTCTTCCTTTTGTTTCTAAGTTACACAATGCTTTGCCTGTTTTGTTGATTTTGTTGATTTTTTTCAAAGACCTAGTATTTAGTTTTATTTAATAATTCCATTTTTTTTTTTTTTTGGTGTTTAATTCATCAGTTTTGTTTTTAATCTTCACTAATTTCTTTCTACTTTAGTGTGTGTGTGGGGGTGGGGGTGGGGTGTGTTTCTTTTTCTAAAATCCTGAGGTGCAAATTCATATGTTTGTTTACATTGCTATTTGGATAAATAATTAATTCTGTAAATTTTCCCCTGATAACTTCTTTTCTGTTTCCCACAGATTCAAATATATCATGTTTTTATGTTACAATTAAAAGAAATTTTATAACTTTATTTTTCATTTTCTTTTAGATCTATTAGGATTTTTTTAAAAAAATTCTAAATAAAAATCTTTCGGGTTTTGATTTAGTTATTAATTTTTAGTTTTCTTTCATTATGGTCTAAAACTATTAATTAATATTATTTCTAGTCTTTTGAATTTATTGAGTTCTTTTTCTGTACTTTGATATAGTCAACTTCATAAATATTTCACATCCACTTGATGGAAAGTGCTTCCTCCATTATCAGGATTGATTTTGATATGTATCTCTTATCTAAGATCTACTTTGTTGAATATATTATATCTACCTTATTAAATATATCATACTTTTTTTGTAGCTTTACCAATACCTTGTCCACTTGATTTGACTTAGATGGTCAAAATTTTCTCTATTAATGTAATTTCTGCTTTATGAAAGTTGGTACTATGTTATTGAATAAATGTAGCCATTAGCACAATGAAGCCTTAATTTTGTATTTCTTAATGCATTTGGTCTTAATTCTACTTTCTCAGATTTATAGTATGTAGCATAGTGTTCAGTTATTATTATTATTATTTTAAGTAGGCACCATGCCCGCCATGGAGCCAGATGCAGGGCTTGAACTCACGACCCTGAGATCAAGACCTGAACTAAGATCAAGAGTCAGATGCTTAACCTACAGAGCCACCCAGGTGCTCCAGTGTTCAAGCATCATTTGTTAACTGGGGACACCTGGGTGGCTCAGTCTTTTGAGCGTCTGATGGTTGGTTTCAGCTGAGGTCATAATCTCAGGTTTAGTGGGTTCAGGTCCTGCATCAGGCTCCATGCTGACAGTGCAGAGCCTGCTTGGGATTTTCTCTCTCTCTCCCTCTCTCTCTCTGCCCCTCCCTGGCTTGTGCTCTCTCTCTCTCTCTCTCTCTCTCAAAAATAAATAAAAACAAAATAAATAAATAATGATTTGTTAACCGGTCTGAATTTTTTTTTTTACTTCAAATGGGTGTTTTAAACTTATTTACATTTTTTGACATGATCAACACATCAATATTTCGTGCCCTATATCGGTTTCATACATAAAGATATATGTATATAGACATAATATGTACACAAGTGAGTTATACTAATACACTAAAAACTTACATTAATATCTTTTTATAGTACCTTTAAATTTACTTTTGGCTATTGCTTATTGATTCGCCACTATGAACTATGTTGAAATTAGCCGGTAACCTTTCCTTTCTCCCTAATTTTTGCACAATATCCAAAATGAAGTTATATTCTTTTATTCCAGGTTAATACTGTTAAAGCAATCAGCAATCTTCTTTTTATAAATACTCTGCTTTCTCTTCTCCATTTGATTATTGTTCCATATCTACATTGCAAGAAAACACAGACACTGCATTATTGACTTCAAAACCTCTCTAATCTTTTGGTTGGCTAAAGCTCATTCTACAGTAAATTACTCAGGTAGAGCTCATGGAAATAATATTTTCTAAATCACTACATGTTCATAGGCATTTATTTACAGCTTTTATGTTGACAGTTGGTTTGTCTACATAGAAAATGTGTCTTAAATTTTCTTTCTTCTGAGTATCTTAAATGCTACTCTATTCCATATCTGGGATAAAGTGTTGCTGTAGAAAACTCTAATGATAATCTTATTTTCTTTCATTATGTATGGTTTTGTTCTTTACCTCAATGCACATGGGATTTGTTTAATCCAGTATTTCTACTAAACTATGCCTTGATGTTTACCTTTCTGTGTAGATTTTCCCAAGTATGTGGTATATATTTTAATAAGTTGCAAATAATCTTTTATTTCAAGAAATTAAAAAAACTTTTAATGAGAGTATATTCTGTTCCCTTGGTTTGTTTTTCATATAATGAGTCATATATAAATGTGTTGAACCTTCTTTATGAATCTCTATCACTTTCCTTCAAATTTCTTTTTAATCTTCTAATTTTTTTTTTTTTTTTTTTTTTTTTTTTTTTTTTTTTTTTTTTAATGAGAGAGAGAGCCTAAGCAGGGAGAGGGGCAGAGAGGGGAACAGAGGATTCAAAGCCGGCTTTGCACTGATAGCAGTGAGGCTGATGTGGGGCTCAAACTCATGAACCACAAGATCATGACCTGAGCCAAAGTCAGATGTTCAACTGACTGAGACCCCCAGACACCCCCTTTCTAATTTGTTTTTAATTTGTTCCTTCTTTCCATCTTCTACTTCTATTAAGGCATTATCAGTAGTGTTATTCATTTTCATATCCTTTGTACCCTATTCTTTTTTTTTAAATTTTTTTAATGTTTATTTATTTTTGAGAGAGACAGAGACAGAAACAGAGACAGAGTGCAAGTGGGGGAGGGACAGAGAGGGAGGGAGACACAGAATCCAAAGAAGGCTTCAGGCTCTGACCTGTCAGCACAGAGCCAGATGCGGGGCTCAAACTCATGAACCTGTGAGATCATGACCTGAGATGAAGTTGGAGGCTTAACCAACTGAGCCACCCAGGTGCTCCTGTACTCTGTTCTTTACTTATGAGATGATCGTTTCTTTTTCTTTTCTGAGTCTGTCCCCCATTTTTCCCCAAATGTAGCTTTTCTCCAACTACTTTATTTATATTTTTAAAAATTATAATAGCTTCTATCATTTTCTTAATTTTTGTAGGTAATCTTAAGATACTAGTGTATTCATTTCTTGTCCCTGTTATGACAAATTACCACAAGCTTGATGTATTAAGACAATGTATATGTATTATTTTACAGTTCTGAGTGTCAGAATCCAAAATTGATCTCACTGGGTTAACTTACTTAACTCATTTAAGGTTCCAACAAGTCTGAGTTCCTTCTGGAGACTCTACGTGAGATTCTGTTTTCTTGCTCTTCCCAGCTTCTAGAGATTGCCTACATCCTTGGCCTATAGCTGCATCTATGCATCTTCAAAGCCAGTGATTTTGGACCAAGTTTTTCTCCTGCCACCATCTCTCTAATTCTCTGTTTTTAGCCTCCCTTATCTAAGGTCTCTTGATATCACATTGGGCCAACCAGAGTGATTCAGGCTAATCTCCCTATTTTGTTTAGTTTACTCCTGATTAGCAACCTGAGTCTATCTGCAACCTTCTTCTTTGCAATGCAATTCTTCTTTGCCATGCAACCTAACATATTCACAAGTTCAGGGGATTAAGATGAAAATATCTTTAGGGAGCCATTATTATGCCTATCACAATTAGCATACAATTTTCAAATGTTTGAGGGCATGACATTTTTGCATGTTTTCATTTTCTGTAGAAATCTTATTCTTTTTATTCTCTTGTCTTAGTCATTACACTATATTGGATACAACCATAATCCCTGTAAGTAAAGAAATTTTTCTGATAGTCTGGTATATTTCTCTTCTCTTCTCTTTCCTCACCTGTCTTTTTTTTTTTTTTTTTTTTTTTTTTGTCCCTATTGCCTTTATCCTGTTTGTTGAATTCTACTCCTAGAAGTTTCTCCTCAGTACGGGGCTTAGTCTTAGAAGATAGCTTTGTTTTATTTCTTTACTTTTTGAAGTCTATCTATTTATTTTGAGAGAGAGCATGAGTGAGGGAGGGACAGAGAGAGAGGGAGAGAAAGAATCTCAAGCAGGCTCCACATTTAGCACAAGCCTGACACAGAACTCAGTCCCACAACCATGACATCAAAACCTGAGCCGATATCAAGAGTCAGACACTTAACTAACTGAGCCACCCAGCCTCCCCTCTTTTATTTTTCTTTTTTCTTTTTTTTTGAAGATAGTTTTTTAATACTTTTTAATGTTTATTTTTATTTATTTTTTTTAAATTTTTTTAACGTTTCATTTATTTTTGAGAGAGACAGAGACAGAGTGTGAGCAGGGGAGGAGCAGAGAGAGAGGGAGTCACAGAATCTGAAGCAGGCTTCAGGCTCCAAGCTTTCAGCACAGAACCTTATGCGGGGCTCGAACTCATGAACCATGAGATCATAACCTGAGCCGAAGTCAGACTCTGAAACAACTGAGCCACCCAGGCAACCTTGGAAGATAGGTTTTGTTTTAATAATTTTGAGAGTTTATAGGCCCAGATGCCTCAAGCACCATTAGAATTTATGGTAGTATAATCCATTGTAGTCTTTTTTGAGTTGGATTCTACAGAAACCTGTCATATTCTTTCTGACTGCTATTCTCAGATTAGCCCAGTGCTCACCATTCTCAGAACTAACAGATATCCAGTTGTCTTCCTTCTGCGTCTCCCCACACAGGTATGAATACCTTGTATTGTGAACTGTTGGTGGTTCGTCACCACTCACATTTGGAGGTACAGGAAAATATATTTTCATATGTTTTCTTATATGGGTGTTTGGTTTTATCATAGTCATTACTTTTTTTATTTTAATGGATAGTCAGACAGATTCAAGAAATGTGCCATCACCATCTTCCAGATTTCTCTCTAACTTAACCAGCAGAAGAAGTAGGTACAGGAGGCTCAGACTCCTTTTGAGTGGTAAGTGGGGACAAATAATGTTATTTGTTATTATAGATTTTCTATTTCTTTAACTCCATCTGTTTCATTTAAGGAAGGCACAGTAAGGTAGGAAGGCAAAACTAGGCAACTGTGGAGAGGCAAACAGTTCATTCAGGAGGGCCGCTTAAGTGAGAAAACCTTCTCTTTTTCCCACCACAGAAGTTCTTGGTCCAGGTCATAGCTTGGATGCATTCATCAATTTATTTGATAATTCTTCGTTTATTCAGATATTTATAATGTAACTCCTATTTCCTGGGTTCACTCTGAAAGATACAAAGATAATGGAAACCTGAAGCTTATTTGCAAATGTCTTGAGTCTAGTACGGAAGATAGGATGAATTTACAAATAACTGTAATATAGATGCTATAAAGGTATGTCCTCATAGAGAGGGCTAATTAATCAGAAAAGTACCAAAATAAATAACAAACTGTTATTTTCCCCTCTACTTCATTTCCATCTGAATCTTCTCAACAGCTGAAGAATATGCTTTAGATAGACAGGCAAGCTTTGTTTTTCAAGTTCCTCAGAAGAGGGGAGGAGATGGTTTTGTTCATCTGAAGGGATGTTCATAAGAGAGATGTTGTCTCTCAAGGAGTGCTTGTTTAACAGCAATTACCACGTGATTAAGTCCAACATTCTGACAAAAAAGGAAAACCAAAAATATTCATCATGAAGTTATTCAGTTTTAGAAAAGGGAACTATGGCAAAATTTGGGCTTTTCTTAGGGAAAAAATCCTGAAAGAAATAGTTCTGAAAGTAAATAACCATGAAGAAGTCTGGAGACTGTTTAAGAACAGCTTATTGGAAACTCAGGAAAAATGTTTGACTCAGCCCAAAAAGAGCAAGCATTTGAAAATAAACACTAAATGCCTAAATGGCAAAGGAAAGAAGGCGGTTTAAAAAAAGGAGGGGATAAGGGCAAGGAATCATTTTAGGGAGGAATAGAATTTTCCAGGAAGAAGAGTGGGAATTCTATAAATGTGACAAGTCAAATTTAAACAAATTTAAACGGGTCAAGAGCTACTTAATTACAAGGCACCTTGCACGAGAATCCAAAATAAAACACTAAGGTCCTTAAACAAAGAAAGGAAAGTAGGTAAAGTATTAACAGAACTTCTTGAGATTCAAGATAAGGAGGCTGTACTCAAGCACATGAAGGCAAAACATTTGCTGTAATGTTCATGAAAAAAGGAATTTTATGAAGATACAGCACTTTAAATTGCATTTTAAATGAAGAATCTGTATCAATTAGCTTTTGCTGCCTAACAAATGACTCCAAAACTTAGCTATTTAACACAACAATGATTGGACCATGATTCAGCAGATGGACAATTTGTGCTGGGATCAGCTGGGCAGTTCTGCTGGATTTATCTGTCTCTCACTCAAGTGGCTGCAGTCAGCTCTTGGCTCAGCTGGAGCTGGATGGTCAGGATGGCCTCACCTACCAGTCTGGCAATCCTGAACTTCTCCTCCCTGGTTCTCATCCATGTGGTTTCTGGTCAGGACTGCCACATCCTTGTTAAAGGATGACATGTGCAGCCACAGAGAATGAGTCTTAATGTATAACCATTCATGTGCCTGGGTTTTGTCTTCCTCATGTCCCATTGGCCAGAGCAAGTCACGTGGCTATGCTCAGATTCAAAGGAGCAAGAATAAAATTCCACCTCTTATTAGAAAGAATGGCGATGTTACATTACAAAGAGATGCGTATATAAGCATAGCAGGGATTATTGTGGCCATCTCTACAGACAATCCATCATAGTTTGCCCACTAGCCACAGAAGAAACTTTCCTCCCACATACAAAATACATTCTCTTTCTTCCCCAGAAGTCACTTCTCATTATGGTATTCATTTTGAATTACAAGATCTTCATCTAAATAAGGTCCAGAAACAGATGAGGATCTTTAGGCACAGTTCCTCAAATGTGACTCCTCTTTATTCAAAGACTTAGCACTAAAGTTATTTATATCATGCACACACATACACACACACACACATACACACACACTATGTAATAGAAAGAATAGCTAACATCAATAGATACTTCCACTCAAATGGGAAGAAAGAAATACGGGTAGTCACACTGGTCGGTAGCTATTGTAAAATCTTTCCAAGTAAACATTAACAAGGGCCTCTACTCCTAGAGAAGGGCATGTTCCTTAATTGGAGCCCAATTTTAATCCCAGGAATGGTTCCCAAGTCCATTGTTCAGTGTAGCTCTAGAAGCCTGCGTCCTATCCATAGAAATTTGGGGCTCAGAGGCTTCTCTTGGTTTCCAACTGTTTCTTTTCTCTTTAGGATAATCTCTCACCAAGTTTTATAAGTTCCCCTATGAAGAGGAAGAAGTCCACTCCTTGTTCCAAAATCTACATCCACAATTTCTTTGGAATAGACACTTCTCTGTTTGGGCAGCATGTCAGGCTGATATAGGAAAGCACCCTTAAAATTACTGAAAGCTCTTTTGTCCAGCTGAAAGAGTCTGCTAAGCACCACCTTACCTCTTCTGGAGGATTTTTAAAGGATCTGATAGCCATATACTTGATTTACCCTTATCAAGGAGCCATTTCTTATTTTGAGAATCTTTTGCCGTCTGGAGAGGTTGGATGTGAAAACAGCTTTATTTTCCAACCTAGAAATTTGGCTTCCCTCTACATCTCTAAATTCTGCTTGCCAAATCATTCTTTCTTTAGCTCCTCTTTTTCTCACAGTATCATATAAGGTACAGCGAGAAGAAGCCAATGGACGCTTTAACCATTTGGCCATAATATCATTTTAGGCATATCTACAAGGTTATTAGGTACATTTTTAATCCCATGACAGCTATGTCAACTCTTTCATGGCTACATAATATGGGTTATCTTTTTAGCTGGCTATTGCTGTTTCCTCACCACTTTCCTAGCCTCTAACAGCTCATTTGCCTTTTTTTCAGGCTTTGACAGCAGTTTCTGCATTACTTTTTCAGCCTTCACTTCCAATCTTATTCCAAAGTCATTGCTACATGTTTTGAGTTTTGTTACAGCATCCTACCACTTCTGGTACCAATTTTTGTATCAGTTCAATTTTACTGCATAATAAACTATTCCCGTAAGAAACTGCCTGGAAGAAAACAAGCATATTTTTTGTTGACCACAATTCTGTAGACGGACTGGGAGTTCTTCTGGTCTGAATCAACTCCCTGAAGATTGGAGAGCCTAGAGTGGCCTTGCTTGGATGACCAAGGCCAAGCTAACCTGGGACAAGTGGGCCTCTTTTCACATGGCTCAGCTCTCCAAGAAAGCTAATCCAGCTTGCCCACATGGCAACAGTTTTTCTAGGACGGGAAGGGAAGGCAAGCCCCAATGGGCAAACACATTTCAAGCCTTTGTTTGCATATATCTTATTGGCCAAAGCAAGTCACGTGCCAAGCCCATATGCAGGGAGTGGAGAAATAAATTCCACATCTTACCCTGAGACACAACCAACCCACACTGAAAAGGTATGTATTTATAAGAATGAGAACAATAACTGTGGCCCTCTTTGCAAACATTTTACCACAAAAGCTAACAATTACAGACTTAACATCAGAAAATGCACACAAATGTGCTGGACTGACTGATAAACTAGACAGAGATAAATCATGTATCTTCAGAAAATCGTCAGGCATAGAGAAAGTGACCATAACATATAACTTGACAGAGATGGCCATAAGGCCTGAGATGTATAACCAGTGATCACACTTTCATTCTATGTGAAGATCACTAGAGAAGATTCTAGGGAGTGCAAAAGATGAGTATCAGTTAATGGAATCATAAACTGGTAGAATCAAGTCCACATTTAGGGGCATATAGGATCACTGAAAAGCAGTATTTTATATGCCCCCACCATACAAACATTCCCTTAAATGTAGCCAAGACAAGCAGATCAAAAGCAATATCAAGGGTACCCTGAAGGGAAAAGAAGACAGTATTTCCCAAAATGCCAGCCTTAAACTTAAGGACTGAGATGTGGGAGGCTGGGGTGGAGGTGGGAGCAGGGGGGTGGCAATTAAAGGAAGTTGAAGTGCTATCTCTCCTGACACCCCTAACACATCAGAATTATATCTGCTGAAATGTAACCATAAGAGTGTCTCAGGTAATTTTAACCCCCATTTGGGATAACATTCTTCCTTCTTCTCTTCTAGTTATTTCCCAGGAGTTTTAGGAATTTGTTCTCTGTTGAATTATGGATCTTCCCAGAGCACAAAGTCTGGAGTGATGACCCCAATTGCTATAAACCAGAAACAGCTCTGAGATGGAGCCATAATAAAAAGGTAGAATGTCTAAAAATAACCTAGTAGGGGAAAGGCACCATTTGTAACCAATCTAAAAAATGCTCTGAGAATACATATAGCTATTTCTTTCTTTTGTATCATATTTCTTTTGTATCTTTTGTATCATGAAAAGACTAGAAAGAAAGACATTAAAATTATAACATTGGTTATCTTTGTTGTTTGAACTCTATGATATTTCAATTTTTCTTTAGTTTTGATGTTTTATATTATAAATATTTCTTTATAAAATAAAGGCAGATTATACATTAGAAATGACAATAATTAAAAATATGAACTGATTCAATATTAAGTCATATTTGCTTCAAATACTTTGTTATAAAAGCAGAGTATAAAATATACATCCTGAGATTATTCTTTCTCAGGTTAAAATAAATGTCACTCTGGGGCACCTGGGTGGCTCAGTCGGTTAAGCATCTGACTTTGGCTCAGGTCATGGTCTCATGGCTTGTGAGTTTAAGCCCCGTGTCAGGCTCTGTGCTAATAGTTCAGAGCCTGGAGCCTGCTTTGGATTTTGTGTCTCCTCCTCTCTCTGCCGCTCCCATGCTCATGCTCTGTCTCTCAATAATAAATAAATGTTAAAAATTAAAAATAAATAAATAAAAATTTTAAAAAGTCACTCTTATGAGTGGATAAATATACAGTCTCTCACCCAAAAATTTACTCTAGGAAACAAATTTTGTTTAGGATTTTAATAAATGATTAGGAATATAAGGGAGACATTTTCCAACTGTGTAGATGATTCTGGATGGTTTACTAAATAGAAATCAAATGGCAAATGATGGAAGAATTTGCAGATTGATTACACAATAATATGACATAGACACACAAATGACCAATGAGTTTCAGGGTGAACAAAATAAAAGAAATGTTGAGGTGGCATTTACAGAGCTTGAAAGTTTGCACCCCTTGAAGAGATTACAATATAGATAAGATAAAGGCATGGGACACTGATTAAGTCAGGGAGATACTTGTTCTTACTATATAAATTCATTAACAGATTGAATGAAGATATATTTATGGGAAACAGACATGAGTCTAAACTCATTTAGCATTCCCTAGAAAGGTTTTGTTTTGGCTTTGAACAAAATCTTAACATAAAGCCAAAATTAACACCTTTCCTACTTACCATATTCCCTGTTAAACTCATGTTTTTCAAAAGATGGGGGATGGGGTAGGGAATAAATAGGCTAACTACACTCCATATCTCTTACTTAACATATTATTATTACCCTCCTCTCCACAACTGTGTTAACATCTATTATAGTGTAACGCAACTGTTAAACATTTAGACAGTGAGACCATCTGGCATAGCCTATATGAGAATTTCTACATTGCCAAACATATTAGAAACCATTTGAACCACATATGTAAGAAAAAAAGGGGTGGGGAAGGATATTTATTCAATCACATAAACTATTCCAAAATATAAAAAACAGTGTCAAATAATGTATCAATATCTGAAAATATCTGCTCTACCAAAGTTCGATACTTCTGTAATCATTTTTCCTGTTTTTTAATTGCTATAACCCCAGCCCCTGAAAAATAGATGGTGTAGCCACTTAGTAAACATTTGTAAGTGAATTAGTGAATAAATGAAAAATATTTTTGTATGTGAGAAACTTCTTTTTTGAGAAGAGGCAGCTCCAGGGACCCACAGTGCTTAGAGTGGAGTCTCTCCATAGTAACATCTTATCTTTGTCTTTGGGTCCATCCAAATTCTACTGTTCTTCCAAACTCATGTCGTGATCATTATGCTATGTGAAATATGTTAGAGAAAGACAAATACCATATTATTTCACTTCTTTGTGCAATCTAAAAAACAAAGCAAATGAATAAAACAAAAAGCAGAGTCACACCTATAAATACAGAGAACAATCTGATGGTTGCCCAAGGGGGGGGCGGGTAGAGGATGGGCAAAATGGGTGAAGGGGAGTGGGAGATACAAACTTCCAGTTATGGAATGAGTAAGCCTGAAAATAAAAGATACAGCATTGGGAATGTAATTAATGATATTGTAATAGAGTTCTCTGGTGAGCACAGCATAACATATAGAGAAGTTGATTCACTAGAGAAGTTGTACACCTAAAACTAATGTCATATTCTGTGTCAATTATACTCAAATAAAAAAAAAATAAAAATGAATAAAAAAACTCATGTTGTAATCTAAATCTTTTAAGATTTCTCTATCAGTCCAGATTTCACTAGTCTTCTAACTAGACTTTGTCAGTCCACCATATATACATATAACTTTGTTTAAGTCTTTCTCAGTGTTTACTATTGATACACATCTTCTGAATGGACTATAACCTTTTCATGCTGTGTCTTCTTCCTAATTTATTAATACAGAAATTAATAAGGCATGGTCCCTGCCCTTAAGAAGATCCACGTAAAATAAACGAGTTCAGCATGTCAAGCATTATATATGCTTTGGTAGACATTTGGGTTGGTTCTCCTAATCACAATTCTACCCTCCTTCTAGTTTAAGGGATTCAAAATCTAATTTCTAAATTTCCCATATGCACTTGAGGCTAAGTTTTAAAATCTGAGCAAGGACTTGAAGGACAGCTCAAAATAAATGTGGGGTAGCAACCCTCTTCCTGCCTGTATTGATACTGGCAAGCAAGGTCATACAGGTGTGTTGGTGGTGACTGGACTCCATGCCCCAGAGGCTAGTCACCAGCTAATGACCATGAGGGAAAGCGTGGGAGCAGCAGAAATTTCTGATCTCTGGGTAGCTGCTATGACGGTGTGACCTTCAAATCAATAGTCCAGAGTGACTTTTTAACTTCAGTTCCTTCTAACCTTTGGGGATCCAATTCCCTGAATTAAACACAGCTTGAAATCAATGGTATTATCCACCTTGCTCTGAACTGTGACTAATCCACATGGTATGGTATGAATATAAAGAATAGAGCAGAGGGGCTCCTGGGTGGCTCAGTGGGTTAAGCATCTGACTTCAGCTCAGGTCATGATCTCGCGGTCTGTGAATTCAAGCCCCACATCGGGCTCTGCGCTGACAGCTCAGAGCCTGGAGCCTGCTTCGGATTCTGTGTCTTATTCTCTCTCTGACCCTCCCCCACTTGTGCTCTGTCTCTCTCTGTCTCTCAAAGATAAATAAATGTGAAAAATTAAAAAAAGAAGAGAATAGAGCAGAGACACTAGAAAAGAGCGGTAATAATGGAAAGATAATTGTTCAGCTGAGCCAAGCAGATGAAGGGTGGAAGAACGTAGTGTAAACATGAGAGCACAGTAGTAACTCAGAGTTAAAGACCAGAAAGAAACAGAGATAGAAACAACAGAATGTTTCTATCAGGAAAGTTACAGAAAATCTACCCCAGCCCCATTAGTTAAAAAATAAATAAATAAAATAAAAAACACTCAAAGAGGGAAAGGAACTTTATCTGAAAAATAGGAAGTGTGAGTCTAATGGGCACCAGGAGAAAGAGACCTTCTGATGTCCAATCCATTGCTTATTCAACTTACAAGATCCTGTAATTTTTATTACACGAAACTGTTGAGAAGTATGTTGGTATTTCACTTCTTATCTAAAAAAGCATCACAAATCTCAATATAATATTATGGTTGTATTTCTCTTGTTAGTTTTATTTTTTTTAATTCTTTAAAATGTTTATTTATTTATTTTGAGAGGAGGTGTTGGGGAGGGGCAGAGAGAGGAAAGAGAATCCCAAGCAGGCTCTGCACTGTCAGTACAGAGCCCAACATGTGATCTCACGAACTGTGAGATCATGATCTGAGTCGAAACCAAGACTTGGATGGTTAACCAACTGAGCCCCCCAGGTGCTCCTCCATTGTTAGTTTTAAAGGATTAACACAATAGTTACAACTGAGCAGAAAGTATCTTCAAAAGTGTATTGAAATGGGTAGCCTCAATAATAATGAGTGAGAATCAAATTCTTCTAACCACTTAGGATTCATCTTTGTATTGCCTGTTTTTAAAAAAACATTTCTTGGGACACCTGGGTGGCTCAGTTGGTTGAGTGTCCAACTTCAGCTCGGGTCATGATCTTGCGGTTCGTGAGTTCAAGCCCCACGTCAGGCTGTGTGCTGACAGCTTGGAGCCTAGAGCCTGCTTCGGATTCTGTGTCTCCCTGTCTCTCTGCCCCTCCCTGCTTACGCTGTCTCTGTCTCTCAATAATAAATAAACATCAAAAAAATTAAAAAAGAAGAAATAAAAACCATTTCTTGATTACCTCTATTTCTCAGCAAATATACTTCCCTCTATAAACACATCAGACAGAACCAGCAATGCTCCTAATCAAACAACACAAGTCCATGAAGGCAGCATTTACATATGCATTTAGTCTGTAAAATTCCTTCAAAGATATTCACTTATGAATCAACCACACCTTTTTAGGGAAACATACCACAGCTTACTGTTCTCTGTGACACTCCTGAGTCCATGAAAATATAGATTTATTTGAAAATGCTCCTCCTCCTACTTTGAGTATGCGATTTTAACTGTCATCATTAGAAGAGTCAACAGTTTCTTTCTTGGAAAACATTTAACTTACTGAAAAACAATGAAATCTTACAGTTATGTGTCTTATTTCTGGAAGAGATGGCAAAATTTTCCTGATCCGAGACTCTGGTTTGAAGTAGTTTAAGTGTTATTACCTTCATTTTACTGAGGTAAGTAACGCCTCTGAGATCACTTTCTCTTAAAAGGCATAAAGTTAGTCACAGGCAGGAACAATGTCTGTTCTTGCATTTCTCTGTCTTTTTGATTTCAAACACAGAGGAATTCACTCTGTGATACAGAGGGATACAGGAGTACTGATGCATAGGGGCACTTGTACCCCAATGTTTATAGCAGCACTCTCAACAATAGCCAAATTATGGAAAGAGCCTAAATGTCCATCAACTGATGAATGGATAAAGAAATTGTGGTTTATATACACAATGGAGTACTATGTGGCAATGAGAAAGAATGAAATATGGCCCTTTGTAGCAATGTGGATGGAACTGGAGAGTGTGATGCTAAGTGAAATAAGCCATACAGAGAAAGACAGATACCATATGTTTTCACCCTTATGTGGATCCTGAGAAACTTAATAGAAACCCATGGGGGAGGGGAAGGAAAAAAAAAAAGAAAAAAAAGAGGTTAGAGTGGGAGAGAGAGCCAAAGCATAAGAGACTCTTAAAAACTGAAAACAAATTGAGGGTTGATGGGAGGTGGGAGAGGGGGAGGGTAGGTGATGGGCATTGAAGAGGTCATCTTTTGGGATGAGCACTGGGTGTTGTATGGAACCTAATTTGACAGTAAATTTCATATAAAAAAATAAATAAAAAATAAATAAATAAATTTTGGGGTGTGTTATACAATATACATATGCATTAGTAGTGTAGTTCATATAATAATTGAGTAAATAAATGTGAAAGTTTATATTAGAAGTACATGCTGAAAAAATACGCATGCTCAAGTCAGTACGGAGATCATGCTTTAGGAATATAGGCAGCAGAGTCCCTTTATGTGCTTCTAGACAGCTCCATAAAATTGTGGTTTATATCTGCTTGTGGATAGTACCCTCATACTTAGCACTATTCTGCCATATAATAGGTTTTCAATAAATCATTGTTGAATGAATGAAACAATGGATCAATAAGTGACTCAAAACTGGCCTAAATCAAAAGTTACCATGTATCTTTAGATCCTATAGTTGGTTGAACAGTGTGCTCCCACTCCCTATTTCATATCTACCTGGAACCTAGAAGTAGGAAAGAAATAGAATTTAAATCTTCTATTTGGAAACAGGGCCTTTGAAGACACACTAGAGGTAAGAATTGAGATGACATCATGCAGGACTAGGTGGGCCCTAAATCTATTCAAAATGTCTTTATAAGAGACAGAAAAGCACACAGAAATAGAGAAAAAGTTTATGTGAAGGCAGAGGTAGGTGGAGACTGGAGTGACACAGCTCAGCTACAAGCCAGGGAATGCCTGGAGTCACCAGGAAACGGCAAGGAAATGTTCTTCCCTAGAGCCTTCAATGAGACCATGGCCTTGCTGGCACCTTGATTTTGTTTGGACTTCTAGTCTCCAGAACAATGAGAGAATAAATGCCTATTGCTTTAACACCAAGTTTGTGGTAATTAGTTGTGACAACCATAAGAAACCAATACAGATACTATATTTTAGATACCAGGCCATTGTCCCAACAAGTTTAGTCCTATTAGATCTGACTCAAGTGCCCTTTCCATTGGCCTATTGTAGTGAATCCAACACCTCCTCCAATGGAATCCATTTATGATATAAAAGGTCTCTGGTTGGCTCAGTCCATTACACGCCTGACTCTTGGTTTTAGCTCAGATCATGATCTCACAGTTCATTGAGTTCAAGCCCTGCACTGGGTTCTATGTTGATAGTGTGGAGCCTGCTTTGTATTCTCTCTCTCCTTCTCTCTCTGCCCCTCTTCTCTCTCTCTCTCACTGTCTCTCAATAAATAAATAAATAAACTTAAAAAAAAAGGCAATACTAGAATCTAGCTCTCCTGACTCTTAGGGTAGCATTCTTTCCACTACCTCTTACTATTTAGCTGAAGAACTTATCACATAAGAAAAAGTTCTCAGAAAGTCTAAGCTGTGGGTATGCATTATGGGTATGTGCCTAAGCATTCATGATGCAACCTGAAACTTTTCGCTCTTAAAATTCTTATGAGGATAAGCTTCTGACCTCTGATATATGCCAGTTCCAGCCAGTTAACAACAATCATAAGACATGTTACAGTTTATTTTGGTACTTGATATTCTGGTCACAGAAATAACCAGGAAACGAAGTTACTTTTTAAAAAAATCAGCTTTGTCATTATTTAACATTATTGAGCACTTATCATGTGCATGCATTTATATAAATAAAAATTTAGTTGAATTTACAAATCATTAAAATTGCTTGAACCATTCAAAAGGAGAATCAAATTTTATTCTACTTCTAGCAAATATTTTTGATCTACCTTTCAACTCTCTATTAGCCTATATAAACAAAACAATTTGCTTAAAGCAGTAGGTAACCAGAAAGTCTTTCATACACTTTAGAGACAACTTACATGAACACAGCAGTGACTGTGCTTGGCAGAGAAGAGGTGCTCAGGAAGTGTTGGAGCTATTTTTCTGGATTAAAAAAGATTATTAGGGGTCCCTGGGTGGCACAGTTGGTTAAGCTTCCAACTCGATCTCTGCTCAGGTCATATCACAGTTCATGAGCTCAAGCCCCATGAGCTGGGCTCTGTGCTGATGGAATGCGGCCTGCTTGGGATTCTCTCTCCCTTTCTCTCTCAGTGCCCCTCCCTCACTTGTGCATGCCCTCTCTCTCTTTCTCTGAAAATAAAATAAGCTTTAAGAAACAAATTAAAATATGAAAATTAGCACTCAGAAAAGCCCCTTTGAATTTAATTGTTCATTTGTTTGTCGTTATTAGTTACTTTGGATTTGACTGAAACTATCATATCTTCTGGATCTTTAGCTTATTTACAACTTGATTTTGAGCATCCAGAAAGAATGTTACTGGTGATGTGGAAATGTTGGGATTCTGTGGACATGATGGGCTTATGTTGGGTGTAGCAACCACATGGAGAGGGCACATCAAGCCAAGGCCAATGAACTCCAGTTGGTCAAAAACACAAGATTTTAAGAGGAAAAGAAACAAAAGAGGTGTCATCCCAAGGATAGTCATTCCAAAAGCATGAAAGATTAAGAAGGATAGAAAAGTTTCAAAGTGAAATTCTTTTTTTTTTTTTTTAATTTTTTTTTTTTTAACGTTTATTTATTTTTGAGACAGAGAGAGACAGAGCATGAAAGGGGGAGGGTCAGAGAGAGGGAGACACAGAATCTGAAACAGGCTCCAGGCTCTGAGCCGTCAGCACAGAGCCTGACGCGGGGCTCGAACCCACGGACAGTGAGATCGTGACCTGAGCCGAAGTCAGACGCTTAGCCGACTGAGCCACCCAGGCGCCCCTCAAAGTGAAATTCTTATGAAGTCACAAGTGATCAGAATTCAGTTTGGCTGAGATCCACAAACCTGAACTGAGCACCTCCTATGAGCCCAGCAGTGGGTGAAAATGAGTAAAACTTGGCGCCCTGAGCTGTAGTCTATTGAACTCTTTAGAATCTCTTTCAGAAAGACAAGAAGGAAGAATCCGAAGAAGCCTTTGTGTCTATGCATGGTGCAGTTGGTTGAACTCTGCTTTAAGAAGAAACCCCAGGGAGCAAGTCTTTCATAGATTCATAAGGGTCTAGTAACTGGCATGCATTTTTTTAATACACATAGAAAGTCCCCAGTAAATGAGTGTTTTTTGTGTGTTTTACTCAACATACGAATTAATAATGTCTGAACAAATGGGCTATAAAAGCAAAGATTAATATCACACAGAAAGAGCCAAGAACAAAGACTCTGTTAGAAGCGTGACATGAAGGCTGACATCCAGATGTCAGTTAAAAAACAAAACAAAAGCTAAAGATCAAGCAATGTCTGGGACAGAGGCAGAGGCCTCAGGGGCAGCCTCCATTTTCTCTGGAGGTTCAGGATGACTTGGGGAACGCTTAATCACAGCCCATCAGATGGGTTGAACAGTAGTTATGCTGGAGGAAAGCCCATGGGGTTGTGTTCTAGGAGTTTGTTTTAAGGATCCCCTACACTGACATTTATATCAATTACTTGACTAACAATATAGAAAAAAATTCCATGAAATGCAGCTATGTCAGAAAGATGTTAGGGCAAAGAGAGGATTCAAATATCAATTGATGGAACCAAAAACTACACTGATTGGCCAAGTCAGTGTGCATAAAATTACACAGAGTATAAAGTTTCATGTTAGGGTCAAAAGGTCAATCACATTAGTACAAAATGGGTGACCTAGTTCCTAGGAATTTATGTTGCCGTTTATTTTTTACTTGATCCTAAATTTTCGTAATTCATGGAGGTGGACACAGGGCACAGGCTACCCTATGAGTCTACATGTAAAAAAATATAATGCCCAAATGAAATCCTTTTTTATCCTACATGGCTTCAGATTTCATCACAGGCCTATTGCTCCCTGTTATGAGTTTATAATAAAGAATCTACAGCAAGGAATCAGAAAGGTTTTGCCTACAGGAGAAATCAATTCAAGAAATCGGCAGCGTCTTCAAACAGCTGAAAGTATCATGTGGAAGAAAGATTTGACTAATTATAGGAACTAGAAGAAAGATGATGGGCAAGAGTATAGGACATGCTTCAGTTGTATATAATGAATCATATTCTGCCATTAGAACTGTTCAACAACAGTCTGCCTGCCCTAGGAATATGTGAATTCTGTGTCACTGGAATACTCTAGAAGGGGCCAGATGACTATTGACAATGAAGGAGAATGGTTAATGCACTCCTTATGTTCTTTTATGCTCTAAAGTAAATACTACAGATGAAAGAAAAAGTGTGGAATAAGAAAAGCACGTCCAAATGCATACCATCTCTGTAATGTCAAACAGCCTTTTAAACTTCTATGAAAACTATTTTCATAACCTTTACTTCACTCTTTTCAGGAAAATTAGATTCAATAACCTGTATAATGCACCTGACACAGTGGATGCTAAGTAAATTGTGGAAAAAATATAATTATTATGATAGTAATTATATAGTCTCTGCAGAGCAAACCCAGAAAATATCTTAACTATGTATCACTAGAGAGAGGAAAAGAAAAACGGAGAAATCAGGTAACATTCTTGGTGCTTCTAACTCTGTAATGCGAAACTACAAGTTACCCTCTGATTACCTTCTGCCTGCTTAAACAAATGATCCTCAATCTGTAGAAAACAGTTACTTGAATTAAAATATTCATACTTCACAGATGAGTCAGCTTGCTGGTAGAAATAAAAAGCCAAACCAATAAATTAATTAAGATTCAAAATTCCAGTTTCAGACAAGTACTTTAAATATAAGAATGTAAAATATATATATACAACCAAGAGTGGAGATTCTTTTCTCTTAAAATTTTTTTTCAAATATTATTGGAAGTAGGGTCTCTTTAAGAAAGAAAAACTTATTGAAAATACTCTTCAGAGGCTGGCCCACAGAAGTGATGCTTGATAAATAATTTTGGAAACTGCTCTATCTTTTAACTTTCCTTTTGAAAAAAAAATGGACAGTCTTTAGACAGTGTAGCTCGTAGACTAATTTAAAACTCCATTGAAATGTCCTTTAAGTATTAGTGAATCCAGATTTTCAATTAAAAGTTTGTATCCTTAAGTGCAAGTAAAACTGTGCGGTGGGTGTTTTCATATGAACTTACCCAAAAAAATCACAACTAAAATATTCATAATAGAAGCATCTCTTTTAGAGAGAAACTTGGTTGAACGCAAAACTGGCAGGGGTGTGGGGAAGAACTGACTTAGCATCGACAGAATGAGGAATACAGTTTACTTAGAGAACTTCACAAAACAGCCACAAATTATGCACAAAAATGATTTTGAAGAAACTTCACATAAACTTTTTTTCTTCAATTTTGAGAGCAGATGAAAGCCATTTTCGATACTAAAAGCAATAGCTGTCACCTGATCTGTGAACTCGGCAAATCCTAAGCAACTAGGTGAAACTAGTGTTGTGAGAACTGGTTCCTGGACAGCAGGAGAAATAAACCTCATGCAAAGATATTAGAAAGTTAATCCAAACAATGATCACCACAGACAGAAAATGAAGAGGGAAGGTACAGGCAGGAGGGGGGCATGGGGGGAAGGGGGAAGAACAGTGACATTTGGTGATGAACCATATGTGCGTGGTTTGAAAGACATGACTGAATTGTTTTTGGTGCAGCATTATTCTGACATTTAGAATGAGGCAATTTTCCATTTCCATTAATGTACTGCCAAATAGGAGGGGAACTGTCGCGAATTAAAGACTAAAGAAAGCTGTTCCTCAGAGTTGTATTAAATCATTGCTGATGAACTCATTAAGAACAAATTAACGAGGTAAATTGTACTAGGATTAACCAGCAAGAAAACCTAAGTAAAATTATACAACCTCACTAGTTTCTAAATGGTCCAACATTAAGCACTGACAGTACATGCCATGAATGAGAGGTCTTCTTTACTCTCTAGAAATCTCCTGGCATCCTCAGAAAGGACTCTGGCTTACCTCAGAGACAAGAACAAATTTAATGTAGACTTTGTAACAACCAGAAGATGTGAGGGGAAATTACTTTCCTCTCACACACAGACCATTTTTCACAAAGAAAAACAGGCTAAAATTTGCCTGCTTTATATGAAGAGGCAAAGATAGCCCCTCTTCATAATGTCAGCATAGAAAATTATTGTAACTGTATAAGTAAGTCTTCTAAGTTTACCTGAAATCAAGCAGATTTGATACTTTGCCTTCTTCAGTAGAGGGTGGAAAATCCTATCTGTGGTCTTCATACCCCTCTAAGGAAAAATTATCTTTAAGGGGCTCCAGGTCTCAAGATTCCAGGATCCCAAATCCTTCAAGGTCATCAGTACCTTATCTATCTGGTTACAGAGCAACTCAGACTTGCCTTTCTACATTATTTTTAGTACTGAAGCTCTAAGGCTGTAAACAACCTTGGGGGGAGGGGGCAGGGGAGGAAGCAGCAGAACTATATTGCAACATGCTCCTTAATATGTCCAGTGGTGACATTCTTTATTTTCTTACCTTGAGTCCATATACTAGAACTTCACGATAAAGCCCTGGAAACTTTTTATAGGGTGGTGTTGAGCCCTCTCGTATCATGTTCTTCATTGGCATTTTGATAGGTCTTCTTTTTGTCATGGAAAATGGGGACTCAGGTCAGATCTCCATGATGGCCCGAGTCTAGCCCCTAGACCTTCTTTTTCAACTTCCCCATCCATTCCAGCGCCAGAGCCTAGCATGTTGCTTCGAACACAGGAAGCACATTATAAGTGCTTTTTTTTCCCTTTCATTTTAATGGAAAAACTAATAATAATGCTGTGTGCTTAAATTACAGTCCAAACTCAGAATTCTTCCCACATGTCAACAGTCATTTGAAACTCCTGGAATACTGGTTCTAATTTGAAATCAAGACAATAACAGAGCCATGCCTTATATGTAAGTTAATCTGCTGCCTTTTCTCTGATTTTTTCATAATCATTAAAGTAGAGCTCAGCTTCTCAAAAGTAATCCATTCAGAATACCTTGCTATATGGTTTTTAAAATTTCAATTGATTCAATTCATTTATAAAGACTCCTTGAAAGTGCAATTTAGAGACACCTGGGTGGCTCAGTTGGTTGAGCATCCAACTCTTGATTTCTGCTCAAGTCATGGTCTCAATTCCACATCAGGTTCTACACTAGGCGGGGAACCAGCTTGGGATTCTCTCTGTCTCTCCCTCTGTCCCTCTCCACTTGTACACTCTCTCTCTCTCTCTCTCTCTCTCAAAAAAAAATTTAATTTCAACAATTGGATTCATTTTTTTTTTATTATTTTCAATGTTTATTGATTTTTGAAAGAGAGAGAGAGAGACAGAGTGTGAGCTAGGGAGGGCAGAGAGAGAGGGAGACACAGAATCTGAAGCAGGCTCCAGGCTATGAGCTGTCACCACAGAGCCTGATGTAGGGCTCAAACTCACTAACCTTGAGATCATGACCTGACCCAAAGTCAGACACTTAACCGACTGAGCCACCCAGGTACCCTTCAATTGGATTCATTTTAAACAACTTTGAATCATTCACATTTATATAGCACTTTAAATCTCATGATCTCAAAGTCAATTACATGTTATTTATTTGTAAAGTAGGACTGAATGGAATTATTGTTCCCATTTTGCAGACACTGAAGTAAATACCTATAAATATATGGCTTTCAAGTGTCTCACTAAGCCATGGGAAACTTGACACTCAGAATCAAATCCATTATTCCACCAAGAAAGCCCAACACCTCCTGCCCCCATGCTTTGCTTCTTAAACATTTATTTATTTTTTTTAAAAAATGTATATTTATTTTGAGAGAGAGAGTACAAGTGACACTGGACTCGATATCACCAATTGTGAGATCATGACCTGAGCCAAAACCAAGAGTTGGATGCTTAACCAACTGAGCCACCCAGGTGCCTCTTCAATATTTATTTTTTAATTGTAATTTAGTCTCCTTCATGAAGCTTCTTACTTCTGCTAACTAAACTTTAAAGGAAAATGTGTATATCACTTGCTCTACCTACTCTCACCGATTAATTTCCAAGGTCATTGGATATGGCCAATTGGTGTTTAACTAGCTAAACCAAGTTCTGCTAAAGTCAACAGGAACTAGAGATAGGCATCTGATAAAAAGATTGATGTCTGCATAGGTATCTAACCCAAAAAGGTGTACCCTTTAGAATAATAAAAAGAATGCTGGCAAGGACATACTGCCTAGCCATTTCCATTTTGAAAGATTGCAATATGGAAAACAATTATGTCTGGACATGTTAGTCCAACTTTATTTATAAACACCAAATTCAATATACCATATAATCAAAATGTATGAAACCAAGATGAACCACTCTTGCCTTTTAAATCAGACAATTCTGTTTGCTTTTGCTCTGGCTTATGATTACATCTTCCTGACCTGATAATTAAACCCACAGAAAAAGTGACCTTAGCAAAGGAGAAATTTCTACATGAAAAATCCCTTTTGCTTTGTTTTATTTATTTGTTGTTTTCCGATTTTTTTAAATCATTTGTCTTATAGATGAACCAAAAAAATTTTGCTGGAACCAAAGACATGTAAATACAAGAATCTAAGTCAATTTGTTTGAGAATGTTCTGGCCTAAGGGTACATTTTCCAGCTTCATTTGTTGCCTGCACAAGGTCAGGCCTCCTATTGAATGTTATTTCCTGAAATCAGGATGCTTCATTTGTAATCTAAGTAAAGTCACTGAGGACCACAAATAGTCTCCTGACCTCGTTGAGGCTGAGCTCCATGCTCTGTTAGTTGGCTAAGTAGAACATAGTGAAGACTCATCTAATCCTGGATGTGTAAATTTCCATGATTACTGTCCAGATTCATGCTTACTAGGAGACACAGACATATGGAAGAAGGATCCCATTTTAGTCCTCCAATTTTATAAACACTATCTTCATTCATGAAATTCTAAAATTAGAGACTTTCTAATGACCCCTTTATTTTTTCCTCCCTGATTTAGATTTACTTTGCTTACTCTACCACAGTAATATTCACAATGTTAACAAAATAAATATATTAGAATTATTTTTATTAAAAAAATATACATGTAGGGGAACCTGGTTGGCTCAGTCAGAAGAGCATGCGACTCTCGATCTCAGGATAGTGAGTTTGAGTCCCATGTTAGGTATAGAGATTAGTTAAATAAATTAACAAATGATATATATATATATATATATATATATATATATACACACACACATGTATATACACATATATATGTATATATATACACATATGTATGTATATGAGTTTGATCACGATACAGGATAGCGAACCATTCATGTGGACAAGAAGCTGAAGTTTACATATAAAACTCTCACTGTTCCAGGGTATACTTTAAAACCAACAGTTTTTACCATAATAACATGGCTCTCTCTCTGGTATCTCACCGCTGCGACGGTGCAAGTAGGAGATTGAGCTGGAGCTAGCTCGAATAAAGGCTCTTTGCTTTTGCATCGGACTCGGCTCCCTGGTGGTCTTTGGGGATCACAAATTCTGGGCATAACATTTGTGTATATATATACATATATATGTTAGAAATCATATATATGTATATATATATTATATTATATACATATAAATATATGGCTTCCGATAGTATGAGATAGACAGCTTCATTTGCACATGATTTTCTTCTTTGCTTATACTATGAATGTAGAAAGACCTTCCCTCTAGTACTGGCTTTAGACTCTGAATTTAAGAATAAAGAATTTTTACTTTAATTTTTATGGTAGCCCAACAATGACACAGTTCCTAATGGAGTAGTTTTGAAGCAAATTTCCAAGGAGAAACTTATGTCAGCTCAATTTGCCCTTGACCACTTTTGTCTTACCTAATCCCTTCAGGCCAAATGCCAAAGCTTGCTTTCCAACATAATTATATTCTATTGGTCTTTTGGCTTTGACATAATAAATCTCATCTTCCACCACTTCAAAATACTCTCCAGTTTTCTCATTAGTTATAACAATCCACAAAGAACTTTGTATTATTCTTCTACAATTTTCTTTAACAAGTCATAGCTATTTCCATTATAACTGATTATCATGTTTGATGGGATCTAAATCTAAACTTCTTGAGAGAAAAATAAATTTCTCTAATTTCATGTTCAGGAGTCTTGTTTTATCTTCTACATAAGTTTCTGTAACTTTAAGCTGACTTTGGCACACAGTTTCCCTTCTGCCATCCCTCCAAGTCCAAAAATTCCCATTGAGAGGCATTCTCTATGTGGGACTGCATCTTGACAACTCACCACCTAAGAATGATGATCTCCTTCCAGATATTATAGTCATGTGTCTTGATCACCATCACTAAATTCTTGTCCTCAGACTTGGCTCATCTTACATCATCAAGACAATTTCACACCCAATTCTCTAGCTGCAACCTCTATGTCTGCTAGTCAGTTCACACTGTCTCTGCTAAAATAAATCTTCTTTCAGACTTAATATTTAGTTCCTTCCTCAAATCCTTGCATTAGCTTTCCAAAGCTTTCCTCATTTGGAAAGACCCATGCAAGTGAGGTCACTTCTTGCTTTGCATCTGCACCCACTCTCATGTACTGCCTTCACAAGCACCGTTTGCACACTTGCATGTTTCTGTTTCTGCCACATCTGCTTTAGAGCCACAGAGATATCAAAGTAACATCCTTAAAAATAGGAGAAAACTGACCTCACTAGTTGTTTGCTATTGCTAAGTATAGTGTTAATGAACTTCCACCCTTCCTCTCTCAGTTCCTCTAAAATCCAATCCTTTAAATAATATTCTCCCATCTCTCATCCCAGATCTCTTTAAATGAGTAACACACTCAATTAAGAACACAAGCCCATTTCCTCAGCCCACACCAGTGATGGACACAGGAGGTTCACCATGTAGCTATAAGTTATCTTAAAGGAAAGAAGTATAGAATAGTGAAAGGTATTGTTGTCAGAATCAGAGAAACTTGACCTTGAATCTCAGTTTTGCTACTTAGAGAATACACGTTATTGTGCAAGTGACTTAAACCTTCTGGGCTATAACCACTCCATCTATAAAGCTATCTTATATGCTGACACTTGACATGTGAAACACATTTAGCATAACAACTGCCATATAAGAGGTCCAAACAAATATTACCTATCAATAATATTTCACATATAACATGTGACAAGCTACTGTGGATATAAAGTCATATTATATTCTAGGGCCATATGAAATATTATGACCAAGGAGGTTCTAAAAGGAATATTCTCAAATATATATTAATAATCAGAATAGCATGGAAAATTTCATCCTTCAAAGAGGCTCAGAGATATTTCATAGCTGTTTGAGGACCCCACAGTTGGTTTGTTACAGAGTTCTGGACAAGAACTCAAAGTGCCTGGTCAAGTGTTCTTTTGCCATACAGAACTAGAGATGATCAATCCTTCTCTTAAAATCATTAACAGTTTTCATTTCAGGAAAGAATGCACTTTTTTGAAATTGAAGTGATTCTGCATGCTTAACCTGGAAAGCCAACTGAGTTTCTTTGAGAAGAAAAATAGTCAAGTTTTAAGGTAAAAAGGCCATCAGCTGCCAAGGCAACTTTAGCTACAACAAATGTCTATGGTCTAGAAAAGGCTCCATTGTACCTCCTCCACTCAGCACAGACCTCTGTCTTATAATAGAGTCATTTCTTCTCATTGAACTTTTCCTTTGTTGTTATTACTGAGTATTGTAATTAAACATTCTTCCTGAATCTGCTTGGCAGCTGCCACTGTGTTCTAAGGAACCATTCATAGTCCTGTGTATTATTATCCTAATCCTCTATTATAAAGAAAACTACTTTATGCCAAAAATCAGATACAAATACTGAAAGCCTTTACATTTTGTTTTATTAGAATGAGTATTAATTGACATATTGGGCGTGGGGGTGGGTCCAATTCTTTAAGACACTAGGACCTCTGTTAGGTTAAAATAAGCATGCAATTTTGAGTTCTACTTGAGTTATATTCAGCTTATGTGTTAACTTCAACATAGCTTGGGAAGAATTCACTGCACTGAATATTCATATGGCGTGCATGATACAGACACTGAACCCAATTTAGTAAATGAATACTTGTAATTTCACCAAATCCCTGCCGAGAGATTATTATGCAGATTTATGAAGGAATATCACTGAAGCAATTCTTGGCTATGTCTTCAGTCACCAAGGACTCAAAGTATGTAAACCTCAAATAATTTCCAATGTATTTACAGCTCCCAGTTTCATCTTCTGAACTTTTCTGACATTACCTCTCACTCTCTGTTTTATCTCTAATTTTCCCTTCGATATTCTTGCCCTTGAGCAAAGAGCCAGCATCATAACACCTATGAGTGCTGCCAAGTTCCTCCTGACAATATCCTGGCTGCCATAATGCCAGCAATCTGTTCCAATCCTGTCACTGCAAAATCTCATTAAAGGCAAAAGGATGCCCAGTCACAAGCATATAGGTACACAGTAAGAGCAAGCTCATGTTTCCAGCAGTGGCTATGGCCTATGCTGGGGCCTCCTGATGTCTTCCAAGGAATTACATGTTGACAAAGAGTTGGGTTCAGGGAGCAGAAGCTAGTATCTGTCATGCAAACTTCAGTGAAGAGACATAATAAACCCATTCCTTTTAGGGATGCTTAATAGGTTATGAGACAAGATTTTGAATCAGCACACAATTTCCCAAAGGTAGGACAAAGAGACATGCAATGTAGCCTGGTTGAATATAACCTGGAGTGCATGCCAGACCTGGATTCTAGGTCAAACCCCACACCTATCTTATGGTCACCCTGGAAAAGTTACTTAAACTCTCCATATCTCACACCACATGCATACCACTCACACTAATAATTAGCTAGAGATCCGAAACTGTGTACTTCCAGGAGCACCATCCCAGAAGATGACAAACACTAAGTCCATGCATCAGTTCAGACCTAAAAAAAAATTTATCATCGCATCTCAGAGAATGTGTGTTGGGAGTTTATAGAAAATTCTAAGCAATTTGTGAACACATCTCTTTATTACGACTTGAAGAATCATCTTACCAATGTCCATTTCACTATCCGTACTTCTTTTTAAAGCCCACTGGAATGATCTTTATTTTTATAGAATTAAAACCAAAAAGATATTGCTGTAGCAATATATACCATAACATTGGGTTATGGTTCAAACCTTGGGCTTTTGAGCAGCCCACAGTTCTAATCCCAGATCCTTTATTTTTTTAACTTCTCTGCGTCTAAATTATACTAGCCTCTACCTCTTTGGATAGATGTGAAAATTAACGAGATTTTGCAGGTAAAGTCCTCAACACTGGGCCTTGAACTTAGTAACATTTAATACATTTCAGTTATTAGTATTGTTATTACAGCAAAAGAAAAATTCTGTGGCAGTTTTTGTGAAAATTGGACTAGGACGTGAGACATCGTGTGAGATATTGATGCATTAGCAAGAAAGGGTTGAAAAGAAGTTAAGTAGAACTGGGTTTTTCCTTGGTTTTATACATAAAAATGTGTAACAAGGGGGGGAAGTTATTTGACTTCTCAAGCCTCAGTTTCTTTATTGGTAAACCTAACAGTAACAGTAAGTTTATGTGAAGAAGAAGTAGGGTAATGTATGTGAAAGAAGACACTGACGGAGACTTATTGCATTAACCTGAAATGGAAAGTGGAGCCCAAGCCCGAGGACTAAGACTTATAACCACATATTCACAGGATAGCAGCCAGCAGTTGGGGCCACAAGTGTATCCAGGGCCTCTAAAACAGGGCAAAAACAGCCTGACCACAATCAATCATAATTACTAGGCCTTTGTTAATCAGCATGTGGTTCATAAACCATTACCATCAGCATCACCCAGGAACCTGTTAGTAATACAGAAACTCAGGCCCCACCCCAGAACTATGGAATTAAAATCTTAATATTATTAAGTTCTATGGGTAACTCATATGCATACTAAGGTTTGAGAAACACTTATCCAGACCCTCTGTTTAACCTACAATCTCTACAAGCAAAAGACAGTAGAGGAAAAAGACAAGAAAATCTTCAGAGTAGTAAGTGGTCAGCTCACTGTGGCATGACTATAGTTTTTTGTTTTGTTTTTTGTTTTTTTCTTCCTTCAAAGGGCATGCTTTAATTAAGTTGGGGAAAAGTTAGGTTGGTGTGGTTCTGCTATGGAGTGAATGCTTGTATTCCCCCACCAAATTCATATACTGAAACCAATTCCCCCAAAGTGATGGTATTTGGAGTGGAGGCTTTAATTAATTAGGTCATGAAGAAAAGAGACTTCATGAATGAGATAAGTGCCCTTATAAAAGGAGCTCCTTCATCCCTTCTCCCATATGAGGACTCTATGGAAAGATGCTATTTATCAACCAGAATATGGGCTCTAACCAGGCACCTTGACCTTGGACTTCCCAGCTTCCAGAGCTGTAAGAAATAACTTTCTGTTGTTTATAAACCAGCCAGTCTATAGTATTTTGCCATAGTAGCCTGAATAAGCTAGACTGGACATCAAATGAATCACTGGAAATGATTAAGGATCTCTGCAAGATGGAGAACAAAAAGTTAGGTATATAACTTTTTTGATCAGTTTGTGGCTACCTGACACAAGAAAGAAGTTGGAGAGAGGAGAAGTAGCAGAGTGGAAAGACAGGAGGCCACCCAAAATGACAACCTGAGAGGTTCAGATATCTAAGTTTCTGTATGTGAAGCAACACTTCTGAGGACCTTTCCAGTGCCTCCCTCCATAGTACTGCCCAGGGAGCAAAAGCTTTGGAGGTGGGAGAGGAGGGGTTTGGAAGTTGCTCAACCAGATTCCATCTCCTGCTTTTCCACACCAGGGAAATCCATCACAAAGCGTTCCCTACAGGGCCCTTAAAAGAACTCTCCAGAACTCAAGTTTGAGATTTAACTGAGCAAATGTTTAATAATTGAAAATGATGATAAACTTATGGAGTTTTCTTTAAATGTCATCTAAGAACAAAGAACAAAGGTCTAAAATAGCAAGGTAGAAAAACAAATTTGTTCCATGTCAAGACCCAATGAGTTGAGACTGATCAATAAACTTATTGCTTAATAAAGAGCATGGTAGATGGTAAATAGCCAATAAATAGTAGATACTTTATAAAAATTAATGTTTAAAAAGTACAGAAATATAGTTTTCAACAACAAACTACTGGGTAAATAGATTATGGCACATCAGTATAACAAAATGATACACCAACAAATTTTATCATAAAAATAGAGATAATGAAGAAATGGATAGAAGCCAGATAAAGACCAGCACATTATACTATTAAATAAATGGCTCAAAAATTTATGCTGATATTTACATGTGTCTGCACATATCTTGGAGGATAGACCACATGATATGATAAATAGATTATCAGAGTGTTTGATTTCGAGCATGATTTTTTAAATAATTTTTTGTATCTGTACTTTGTAACCTTTCTTCAGTGAATTCATTTTCTTCAGTGTATTCAAATCAATCTCCAAATCTCTTTCTATAATTTTACCTTCATCATATCTCTCAGGGCATCCTTGTTTGGACTCTATAGTTATTTGTAATTTTGTCTCCAGTTACAAAGTGTTCATGTGCTTCAGGAAGAGACCAATAAAGAACAGTGTAGCAGTCAGTGCATGCATGTGTGAGGTTTTTGCCTCCCATTGTTGTGAAAAATAACCTTATTTTACCTTTATTCTAAAATGAGTCTGTTAGGTAGACCATATTGATTCTCAATATTTTTATGTACAAAGATGTTTTATGTTTGTAAAGCTCTATCTGATGTGTCTTAGATTTCCTACTTTTAGAAACACCAAACCTGAGTGTGTTGATCCCCATTTTCTTTCTCATCAGTAAAACTCCCTCACCTCTCTTCTCTTTGTAGTTGGAAAGGCAGACAGTGTATGACCTATGAATCTTATGAGTGTAAAGAGTTCCAGGCTAAATGGACCAGAGAAGGAGCTGGGGCCATTTTCCACTGGGATTTGCCTCTGAACGTGAGGAAGCCAGGATGACTTGCCTTGATTTCTCTTACTTTGCTATGTTTGTTCATTTTCAAGATTTCTAGGTTGTTACCTCTATACTAAAGTATGACATTGTTCAAGTGGAGGCCATGTTTTGGTTCTCATTGTGTGCTCCACCACAGCTAGCCCAATGTCTTAGGCATACTAGAAGCTGAATTGGCAGGAACTAAATTCTTAAGTATGTGAAAATATCAAAGCTTTGAAAATTCATATGACCCTGCACGAAAACAGACAAAGATTAGTAAAAAGATATTGAGGGTCAAGAATAAAAAGGGGAGACTATTATAGAGTAAGGGTACAAATGAGGTTGTTATTCATATACAAAACATTTTGGTTTCTTCTTTTTAAACCACAATTTGGTTCTATGTCTATGGCCTTTATTTAAAAATTACTCTTTCAGGGGTGCCTGGGTGACTCAGTCAGTTAAGTATCTGACTCTTGATCTTGGTTCAGGTCATGATCTCATGGTTCATGGGCTCAATCCCTGTGTCAGGCTCTGCACTGATGGTGCAGAGTCTGCTTGGGATTCTCTCTCTCTCTCCCTCTCTCTCTGCCCCTCCCCCACATGTGTTCTCTTGCTCTCTCTCAAAATAAAAAAATAAACTTAAAGTTACATCCTTCAAACACATTGAGTTACATTACTGCTCTCTGTTTCATGTGCAGGAAAACACATCTATGAAAAACTCAGGAACATAAGTTAAGGAAACCTTCATTTTCACAGGGTTTCCATCACCACTTTGTGTTTCCCTCCAAATCATAGATCCCATAAATTTTGAATTACCCATAAAAAGTAAGGAGTAAAATGTGGCTCTACAGCAGTAGTTATAATCACTTTTAAATAGCAACCCTTTCATCAGCCTCCATTGTGTTGACCTCCTTTCTGATATATCATCTCCAGGAGTGAGTATACAGGAGAGTTAGCAGAAATCAGAAATAACCCACAAAATTTGCCCTACATGATACCACTTGTATCTCCAAGTCTGTGGGGGCATAGGAAATACACATTTCATTTTTAAGTATTGTATTTTTACTACTGTTCCTACCCCTTTCTACAGAAAACCATAACTTCCACAACCGTGCTCCATTTTGTCACTGTCTCTACCTACCATTCCATGATCAAAACAGCAAGAGCAGAAGAGATGTGTTTGCGTTCTATTTTCTACACCCTCCAGACTTGAGTGTCTCTTTTTTCGCCAGTAATTCCAGAACATGCTCTCAGTAATTCCTGTCCCTCCTATGTATTTAATGTCCTGTGTGAGGATGGGTGTATGATGGGTTGGTAGTAAAGAAGGGAACGTAGAAAGTACCCACTAAACTGCTCTCAATTCCCTCAAAACCAGCTTCAATGAAGCATTAAAAAGAAACAGAAAGTGCTCCACTTCCAAATGAGCTAAGCCTACTTGCTCCACATTGCACTTTCTGTCCAGCCCACCCCTCCACGGCCAATTACAGAGGCCCTGCTAATGACTCTCAGATTTTCAGAGCTCGTTTCCAAGAGATCTTATAATGCTTACACACTTCACTAAATTCCACATGGATTCATGCCCTTAGTGTCACTTCACTAACCAAATGAGAAACAATCATCCTAGAAAGAAGAACGTTTCAAACGGGATACAAAAGAGACCTACAGAGCAAGTGAGTAAGGAAAGGAGTCTTTATATGTCTAGGGATGCTGGACACCCACAAAATTCTAAGAAATGTGCAAGAAACTAGGGAGAAAGAAGACAAAGGATCAAACTTGTTACATTTCAAAAAAGGAAAGGGTAGTGAGAACATTTTAAAAGAGCAGTAAAGCAGAATTTTTTAGTGAAAAATGGATATTTACATATAGTGTTCTTGGCCTAAAGAATATTAGTACTAAGAATGGAAAACTGTAAATAGGGGGAAAAGGGAAAAGAAACAGGCAATACAATTTAGGTACATTGATTTATTTATGATTTTATTAATGACATTTTTCTTCATTTTTAAATTCAACCAGAATAAATTATCAGAATGAATTATCAGAGCAAGCTGAAACTGAAAAGCAGTCTACAGAATAATTGACTTGTAATTTTCACAATATCAAGGCCATCAAGGTCAGGGGCAGATGGAGAAATTTTTCCAGATTATAGACAACTAAAGAGACATGACTCTTGAATACGAAGTGCCATCTAGTAGTTTCTCTTGTTATAAATGACAGTATTAAGACAATTGGAAAAATCTAATAAAGTCTATAGATTAGGTAATATTATTGTGTTGGTGTTAAATTCCCGAGTTTGACATTTGCATTAGGTTTATGTAAGAGCATGTCCTGATTTTCAGGAAACACATGGTAAAGTATTTAGAAATAAAAGGGCACTGTATTAGCAACTTACTCTTGTAAAGTTCAGAAAAAAACCCATATATATATATATATATATGAAAGAAGGAAAAAATGTAGTAAAATGTTAACAACTGAGTGAAATACATACTGGAACTCTGTATTACTCTTTGGGTGACTTTTCTGTATTCTGAAATTACATAAAGAGTTAAAAGTAAAGTAAAAGTGAAAATAGAAGAGAGCTTGAAGGAGCTCAGTCAGTTAAGCATCCAATTCAATTTCTTCTCAGATCATGGTCTCGTTGCTTGTGAGATGGAGCCCCGCATCGGGCTCTGTGGTGACAGCATGGAGCCTGCTTGAGATTCTCTCCCTCTCTTTCTCTGCCCCTCCCGGACTCATATGCACACACTCTTTTCCTCTTTCTCTCTCTCTCTCTCTCTCTCTCTCTCTCTCAAAAATAAATTAAAGAACTTTTTTAAAAAAAAAAAGAGAGCTTGAACATTTTACATCCCCTTTTCAGGTTTCCAGCAGCTTCTGTTGGAAACTTCAGGAAGGACAGAGAAACTCAAAGTTCTTGTCTCACCTCCCACCCAGGATCTAACCTGCACAGCCACAGCTAGGGATGAAACTTGATGGACAATATATGCCAGAGATGTGCAAAAATACACTTTCCTGCAGTCACCTCTCTGCTCCACAGTAAGGGAGGAAGGACATCTCCTGTTCAGATGAGACTCATCCCGGCTGCTAGTACGCTTTTTCCCAAGCTAATCTCTCCCTCTGCAAAGAGGGAAAATTAGCCTCATTTTGTACCAGGCTATTTCCATTTTAAACATTCCCCAGCTAAAAATCTACAGGTTTCACAGTGATGTACTCACTTAGCACTACTCTACATAAGTGAGGCAGCTGTGAAATAGGAATAAAATGCCAGGTTTTGCTTCAGAAATCCTAAACTTGTGCCTTTTCCCCCCAGCTTTCCATCAATGAGATGTCTTGCTTTGGGCAAATCATTTGACCTTTTTAAACTTAGCTTCCATATCTAAAAACGGATGCATCCGTATATATTGTTGCAAAGATAAAATATAAAAATACACATGAAGCACTTTATAAACTGTAATGTACTGTATGTAATTATTTATTTATATGAGTGTACCAAAGACAGAAAACTCATATTCTGACTTGTCTCCTCTTCTTGTCACTTTTTATGTACAGTTAAGGTGAGTGGGACTACAAACCAGGTGTCCTAAGCCACTGGCTCTGAGTAATTACTTTGGGGCTTTAGCTGGTCTTTTTATGTCAACAGAAAAAGAAATAACAATTTTTTGAACATTTAAGCAGGATGCTCTTTGGGGGCCAGTTTCCTGTCTGCTCTTCCCCTAAGAGTGGAACAGGCCTTAGAACACAGCTATTGCTCAGAAAATGTTATCACTTAAGCGAACCATTGCCTGGGTTGGTCATCAGGTAGGCACTAATGCGTTATGGCTCACAAGCCCACCTGTCAGGGACCTCAAAATAGCCTCTGCTGTCAGAGACAACAAAGGTTAGTCCAAGTTCAAGCCCACCAATGACTAAAGCTGACTGAGAGAGATATCTTCAACCAGGAGGTCCAGAAAGGCAACGGTGATCCATTGTAATGACACTGATAGCATTCTTGGGCCTTTTCTTTCTCAACTTCTGTACCCAGTGAACCCTTGGGAAAAATATTTTCTCCAATATAATTTTCTTGCCTCTGCCCAAACATTTTTGCAAAAAACAAAACAAAACAAAACAAACAAAAAAAAAAAAAAGCAAAAAGCCTGCAGTTTCCAGGCAAATAAATAAATAATATCAAGACAGAAAACCCGAGTGAGTGGAATTAGCAGAATCCTGTGACCTCAAAGAGCCCCAGCTCTACTTGGTAGCTTGTAGTGTCCCCTGCTTTTTCTGAGTGCATTTGCATTATCATAATGGTTGTTTGGTGAGACTGGGGGTGGGGGCCAAAGTTTCTAGGCAACTCAGTCTCTGGACCCCTGCCAGCCAGCCATTCAGCCAGCAGGATCCAGGTCTTAAGACAAGGAGCTGTGCTGGGGATTTCAGTCCTATGCAAAGTCACCTAAGGTGAAGTCAGATGATTCAGCTCTTTTTTTGGCTGCATTTCTCCAAGTCTTTTCCATAGACACATGCCTCTGGCAATATTCTTCCTACCAAGGGCTTATGCAGGCACAACTGGAAGCCTTCCCCTTCATGATCGATGGTACAGGCATACACATTTTCCCATTCTGTTCAGTCTCCCTGGGTCCTGGGTTTCCAACCGGGCAATTCCTCCCAGCAGACTGTTTAAATGTACTGTCATCTCTGTCACACTGCTCAGACTGGGAACCTCTACCCGCTTGAGTGGAGACGCATGGGTGTTCCAAGGTTTGGCACAAAGCCCTGTAAATGAGGCCAAGATTCTATCTCTTTGACTTTATATATTCTATTTGGATATCCTCCTCTCTCCCCTACTGACCCCCCAAATGGAATACTGCTGAAGAGACCATCTGCCACAAATGCCCATACCCAGTGATCAAAATATTTTCGTTTCTTTCCCAGCTTGGTGTCAGTGACAAAATATGTGAGGCTTGCAAACTGGCCTTTTAGTATTTAAGCCTCCTTAAAAGCCAGGTGACATTGCCATCCTATTTGGCTCTGCTAGCCATATCCAGAAGACATCATGTTTTATGGTAAAATTTTCCTCATCAGACAAAAACCAAGTCTAAATATGAAAGGGTTTGAGAAGAGGCACAGCTGTGGTCTTGTGCTTTGCCATATTCTCCCAGAAAGATGAAAACTAAACAAATGACAAATAATGGCTCTGGCAAGCCCACAGAGCCTGGGAGGAATTTGGCTGTCAGGGAGGGCCACCAGCTTTAGAAAGCCAGCACCTGTTCTTAGATGGCGAGTCACATACATACACACATAATGTTATGCTTAGAGACCCAACAGCAAACAGGCTGCTCTCATTCCTGACAAACCCAGACATACATCAAAAACGTTCTGCCCTTCTCGGTGGTCGGTTAATGCCAAACTTGGTGTCAAGGTGATCTCTAACTGGGCTCCACTTTAATAGCACCTTTTACTTTAAATATCTGGTTCTTGAACAAGAATGGTCACTTGGAACTTTGACCCCAGGAACTGGTCATTCAGGATAATGAGACAGTTCTGACAGAACCTAGTTACGGTTTAATAAATTCTGCATGTGAGACTTCTTCAAGACCTTCTGATTTAATTACAGGACAGTGCCTCAGGCATGGACCTCAAAGAGCATAATTTTTGACAATGAGAGAATCTATGCAGTGACAATTCAAACTATATTTACTGTGTAACATCTGCACCAAACCCCAAGAGGTATCATGTTCAACATTCTCTGTCTGGTCTACAGAGAGTTTTCTGATGTGTAAAGCGTCATTGATGCCGCCTCTGATTCCTTTCCATTTACCATTTTTAAAGCAGTGGCAGTATACTTCTCTTACTATGGAATCTCCACAGCATTTGGGGACTGGCCTCATGAAGTCAGCCTCTCACATTAATCGATTGCCATATTATGGGAGTAAGTTAAGGAAGTTACGCCCAGGTTTCCTGAGAGTTGAAGTTCAAATGGGCATACTGAGAAGCCAACCTTGACAGAAAATTCTATAAAAATAATTGTTACCAACAGTAAAATATATATGTACTATAACCATGTGTCTCAGATTTTTGGGGTCACATTTTTTTGTTTGTTTAATTTATTTATTTTTGAGAGAGAGAAAGAGAGAGGCAGAGAGAGCAAGTGGGGGAAGGGCAGAGGGAGAAGGAGAGAGAGAATCCCAAGCAGGGTCTGCACTGTCAGCAGGAAGCCTGATGTGGGGCTCAAATTCACACACCAGGAAATCATGACCTGAGCCAAAACTAACGGCCATACGTTTAACTGACTGAGCCACCCAGGCACCCCTCCTGGGTCACTTTTTGTCTAGCATGGGAGAGATATTGAGGTGTCACATATGTTAGTCCACACATCCCAATGCTCACACCAGAAGATATGACTCTCATATGGGTTGTTGTATGTGTATGCAAAAATACACTTTTCAAAAAAGTAAATATGACGCTTACCACACTTACAACAAACCCTTGGAATTCAGTTTGAACAGTCGGTTCCTGTTTGCCCAAACAACCTCCAAAGGGTCATGACTTACAACAAATTATCATTTTTTTTGAGGTTCAAATTTGAGTCTTATGATGCAAAGCAGTTGCTTGGGAACAAGTCAGTTAAACCCGTGAAGGAGCCTAGTGGTGACTATACAGCTTAGCTCCAAGAGCTTCATATTGGAGAGCAGCTGAGAAGAATGGCTAAGAGCATAGATTCTGGAGCCACCCTACTAAAATCCAATGCTGCTACAAAGAAACTTGGTGGCCTTGGGTAAGTCATTTAAACCCCTCTGTCTCAGTTTTATCAGTTATGAAATGGGGAAAGAGTAGTATCTACCCAGTAGAGTTTTTGTGAGGACTAAATTAGTTGATGTATAGATCTTAGCTGGGGTCCTCTGGAAGAAAGACCCAGAGACAGACATTATGGTGAGGATAGTTCATGTGGGAGTTACATGCCTAAGGTGGTAACAGTGGTGTTAAAAGGGAAACCTAACAAGACAAGATACCATGCAATGCAGTAAGATGCCCTACCATACTGGCCACTCTACAAATAGCTAAGAAAACAGAGCACATTGCTCAGCAGATGTTCTTTCAACATAGGTGATGTTAATGGGATTAATGTGGAAGGGTTGCAAAGAGGAGGCACACCTCACAGCAGTCCATGAATGAGATAAAGGAAGGGGATATACCCGTCTGGCTCCTTTTGGTCTCTTGAATTCCACTGGTTCACTCTGCAGAGAGGTAATTGCCCTATTCTACCCATAGCTTCATCTGGTCCCTTGGCAAGCACTTTGGAAACCACACTCCATGCCTCAGCCAGGTCTCAAATGGAGAGGTGCTTGGTGTTAGTTGAATGTTGAAAAAGAAAGATACGATTGAGGGATCTGAGAAGGCACATGAGCTTTGTACCCCTCATACAATATTCAAAGCACTTAGAACACAGCCTGGCACATAGCAAGCACTATACAAGGGCTTCCTATTCTTGTTCACTGCTGTTGTCCCTGAGAGTAAACCACAGGGAGATGAGAGCAACGTTTCACTGTAAAAACAATGTCTGATAAAAAGTCAACTGATTATGCTAGTAATAAAAGAAAATAAAAATTAAGATCTAGGAAAATGACTCATTCTTTGTGAGTAAAGGAGAAACTGTGGATGAACTAAAGAGAACATAGAAGTCAGCAGCTTCTCAACTCTGTGAAAGGAGCAAGTCCATCCTGTGCTTTATTTGGAAATAAGAACTGCTCATGACACCTATTAGTACCTACTCCTCCATGACATGATATACAGTGGTATCTGGAAAAGTCTGCATCTAGGAGCAAGGTTAAGAGGAAGGCAAGTGGCAAGATGGCCAAAAGGAAGTAGGAAGCTGGCTGAAAATAGGGAACAAATCCACATTTTTTTTTCAAATAATTACATGAGAAAAGAGTTGAAGATTAAAAAGTTGAAAGAAAAATCCTCCTCAAAATTTACTTTTAATCATAAAGTTATTGGAAAATATTTTAGGCTGATTATGGAGAATTCTTATTTGTGAGGATGAAGGGGGAAGTGGATGGAGTATTCACTCCTGGATCAATGTTAAGCTCTTAGAGCTGTGCCTGGCACATACTATGCTACGGAAACATTTGCTACTGGTAATACCCTTAGTTTACTCATCCTTTACTTGTAAAAAAAAATCCCTTCATAAGCCCAAAACAACAAAATCACATATATTTAGATTCATGGGATCTTAAGAAAACTAACAGTTTCTGAATGGCGGTCAATCAACTCACATTCATATGTAAGGCAATTTGGTAATATCTATCAAAATAAGTGCACTATATGCCATGACCTAGCCATTCTACTGATAGAAATTTATACAACTGAAGCGTATTTTTTTCAAATATAAATGAAATAACCAATATAGAGAGTCATTTAATACCACCTTTTTGTGTTATTTTATTTTTTATTTCATTTTACTTTTTTATTTTATTTTATTTTGAGAGAGAAAGAGAGAGTGCACAAGCAGGGGAGGGGAAGAGAGAGAGGGAGAGAGAATCATAAGCAGGCTCCATGCTCTGTGCAGAGCCAGAAGCAGACTCCATCACAGGACCCTGGGATCATGAACTGAGCTGAAATCAAGAGTCAAACACTCAATGGACTGAGCCACCTAGGCACCCCTACAACTTTTTGTAATAACAAATGTTGAAAGGAACGTTTAAGTATGCATTCATAGAAGACTGGCTAAACAAGTTATGATACATCCACACAATGGAGGACTCCGCAGCTATGAACAGAATAAAGAACAATTTTACATATTTATAAGGAAAAAATCCCAAGAAATATTATAAAGTTAAAACTCAAAGAGCAGAACAACATGTTAGAATGTGAACATTTGTGAACAAATATGTGTATAAGTGTACACATATGTACACACACACGCAAAACCCACCCCCTCACATGCATGTATACACTATGAAATAACTCTGAAAGAATGCATCGGAAACCTAATATTCTCCCAGGCAGGATTGGCTGACAAGGAGGAAAAGATGGAAGGGAGATTTTTCCCTGTATACTTTCTCTTATTTACTTTTGAATGTCTTCGAACCATGCAAATGTATTACTGGTTCAAAAGAAATGAAATGAAATGAAATGAAATGAAAAGGAAGTGACTTACATTATTTATTTTTTAAAGAATTAAACTAGACTGTGCTTACAGCTGCCTCTCCTCACATGGGATTCTAAGTTTCTGGGGAACTGCGAGTACAGCTGAAGAAAGCCATGACTGCTTTGCTCATGAAGATCAAGGGCAGGATGAGGCATCCAACAATTGCTGGGAGTGGTGCCAGAAAAAGAGGAACACATATATTTTATAAGATGGATAACAACTTTATTGGCCCTGAAATAGTTTCATATCAATGTTCAAGTTGGATGTAGGCCATCACTAAGCTTCATACCTGGTAAGACATTTGACCATGTTATCTGAGGTGAAAACTGTTGACAATCCTAGTCATATCTATGGCAGAGGTCCATGTAACTCATGAAACATAATAATGACTATTACACTGCAAAATAAAAACAATAATCGAGATGCCAGATTTTTCTTAGGTAACCTCTTCATTCTTAGGCTCTCTTCTATGAACAGTATAAGAATCACAGTGGCCATTCAAGTCCAACTCAGCCCCTGAGTGACTGACTATGAGCCTTCATCAGCAAGCTTTCCTCTTCTGTTAAGCCAAGGTGCTGGGAACATCAAGAGCATATTCATAAAGAAGAGAATCAGTCACAGAGCAACGGTATGTTTTTCCCATTAAGCAAACAGCAGAACCATGCTTCACCCCACCCTTTGTCCAATACCCAGTTAGAGTCTGATGGATGAGTTTTATTACATCTTGAATTAACTGAAGGGTGCTGGGCAGAGACTCTGAAAGCAGAGGGTCCCTCTTTATCCTGACACTGCCACATACTCATTTGCTGTCCCCAAAATTCACTGGCTTCCCTTGACCTCAAGAGCTACACCTATAAAGTGAGGGAGGAGTGCCTGGATGGCTTAGTTGGTTGAGTGTCTGACTCTTGATTTCAGCTCAGGTCATGATCATGTGATTTTGGCTCAGGTCACGATCTTACCTGGCTCAGATGGTGGGATCGAGCCCCATGTTGGGCTTCAAGCTGAGTATGCAGCCTGCTTGGGATTCTCTCTTCCTCTCTCTGTCCCTCCCCTATTCGTGTGTGTGCACATGCTTACCCTCTCTTTCTCTCAAAATAAATACACAAAAATTTAAAAAAATATAAAGTGAGGAAATCACACTTCATAAGTTTTTTAAGATATTTGTATTTATTCAACCAGCATTTATTGAGGCCCTATGTGCATAACACTGTTGCTTTATAAATCTCAACTCAAAGTGACAGAATTCTAAACTCTATTTGGTTAGTAGCAATCTTAAATGCAAATATTTGAGTTCACCTTCTATTTTAAAGTTCTTTTCAGAACAAAACACCATATAAATGATATTAAATTATCAGCGAAAAATACCAACTACTCTTTTGTACAGAGAAACCAAACACATTTTTAGGATGTATTTATATTACTATTATCATGATCATGATCACTAACATTATTATTTTCCTTTACTGCTCATTTTATTATTTCTTATTAATATTATTTTTTGTTTTATTTTTGAGAGACAGAGTGTGAGCAGAGGATGGGCAGAGAGAGAGGGAGACACAGAATCCAAAGCAGGCTCCAGACTCTGAGCTGTCAGCACAGAGCCCAACGTGGGGCTCGAACCCATGAATTTGAGATCACGACCTGAGCCGACTTCAGAAGCTCAACTGACTGAGCCACCCAGGCGCCCCATTATAAATATCCTAAAAGGTGTGGCTTCCCTTCAATTAGGCAAACAGTCACTCTCAGTCCTATTTCTACTCTCTAAGGCTGAAAAGGCTGTTCTTTTGCCTGTGCCTTGCTTTCTGATTTATTAACTAAGCCCCACAGGTGATGTAAGAGACCTGGTTCCAGAGTCATTCATCGGACATGGTCACACACCACTACATATGCTGGGCATAACAACATGGGGTAGCGACATGGTTATTAGACATAGTTACTAGAGTTATGGAATGTTTTACAGCTTGTATCAGCTTTTTACTTATATCATGTTCCAAGAGATCTCTTGTAGCTTTATTTATGGTAGAGCAATGCCAAGAGACAAATAAACTGAAAAAAATACAGATAGTGTAAAAAAGGGGATATAGCACCCCCGTATACAAGGGACTACTACAAACTGATGGGGAAAATTTTAATTTTTTGAGATATTTTTGTTATTTGTTCAACCGGCATTTTTTGAGACCCTATATGCACACACTATAACTTTATATAAAGGACATGAACAAATAACAAAGTAGAAGAGGCAAATGGCCAATAAATGTGGGAAAGATGTGCAACCTCACTAAAATACAGAGCAAACACAGTTTAATGAGATAACATTTTTTAATGTAACAAATTGGCAAAATAACTTAAAAAGTGATCAATTCAGTGCTGATAAAGGATGAGGGCAAGGAGACACTCTTTTTCAGTTTGGTGGAAATGTGAATTGGTATAAACCATTTGGAAACTTTTCTAGTAATGTATTAAATACAGATAAATACAAAAAATACAGGTAAAATACATGAAAAGTAAAAACACACCTTCATTGACTATGTCAGTTTTTTCCTAAAGTAAATATATGTGAACAGAAATATAGTAAATAAATATATATGAACAAGTGTGTCAATTACAGCATAATTTTCTGGTAGTAAAAAACCTATATGGAGTGCCTGGGTGGATCAGTAGGTTAAGCCTCCGACTTTGGCTCAGGTCATGATCTCATGGTTTGTGAGCTCAAGCTCCTCGTCAGGCTCTGTGCTGACAGCTCAGAGCCTGGAGCCTGCTTCTTCAGATCTTGTCTCCCTCTCTCTCTCTGTCCCTCACCTGCTCAAACTCTGTCTCTGTCTCTCAAAAATGAATAAACATTAAAAAAATAGGAAAAAAAACCTATAAATAAGCTGAAAGGACACAATAAGTTAAACAAATAGTGGAGTATTGCATGGATAAAATGTAGCTATTAAGAAAATATATTATTGGCCAGGAACTGTCCATAATGATTTTTTAAATGAAAAAATGTATATTTCAGAGTGATGAGTTTAATATAATGTTTCATAAAAGCAAAAGTCAGCCCCAAATGTTCATGTGCAAATATGTTTTCCTATACGTATGGATGTGTGGCAGAGAGAGCAGTGTGCAAAGAGCACATCAGGTGATTAACATCATCACTTTCTAAAAGTTGATGGAATATGCCCATCAAAAACAGGGGTTCAGAGAGAGAATGTGGAGGAAGATTCTTATTTCTTTTTTTTTTTTAATTTTTTAAAATGTTTAATTTTTGAGAAAGAGAGAGAGAGAGACAGAGCATGAGTGGGGGAGGGGCAGAGAGAGGGAGACACAGAATCTAAAGCAGGCTTCAGGCTCTGAGCTCTCAGCACAGAGCTGAACAAGATTTCATTCAAACTCGTGAACTGCGAGATCGTGACCTGAGCCCAAGTCTGACATCCAACCGACTGAGCCACCCAGGTGACCCTTAATTATTTTTCTTTATGTATTTTTTTTTTTTACAATGCTTCATTGATTGCAGGAAGCATGAATTGTTCTGAAAAATTTTAAGGAAACTTTGGTAAAAGAAAGACAAAAAAAGTATGCCAGAAGTCAGCAGAGGGGCAGCAAAGTAGAGAAAAGCATGAAATTGGGTTCAAAGAGTGTAGACAGAAAGGAAAGCTCACACTGACCCTCACATGCATTGCCTTCCCACAGAAGAGCAGCCAATGCTCAGGTACTGAGCATGAAAGGATTTAGGGCAGAGACCCTTGTCCTTCTGCGTATGTATATAGTGCTTGTATGATACGACCAAATGATCTCCAGAGTGTCTGCACCAGATTTAATAAAGGATTGGATTACTTTCCTGCTGAAAATTTCGTATAAATCCAGATCTGTTGAGTTACCTTCTGTCATCACTCCTCGCCCCATCTCTAAATACATGCAACCCAACAGTATTATATTTATAAAGGATTTCACAATTATAGAGGGCTTTCATCACAGCCCTGTCTCTGTGGTGGGGAGGCAGATAGGTCCTGTGCTTCCCATTTTACAAATGAAACTTAAGCCTTTTATTAAACAACTTATAAATAATAATTGAGTTATAGTGAAATATTGCCATTTTTTCCCCTTTCTCCTTAGGGGCTGGGAAACTCAGCTTTGCATTTTAAATACCTAAGTATACTGTGACTCTAAGTATGAAACATGGCAAGGTAAATTAGTGGACAAATGGGGTGAAATCCGTCAGGAACGTTTGCTGGGTGAGCAAATTCAGAATGTAAGAATTAACAATTCTTTATTAACAGGTAACTATAATTTTCCCCCAAATATTGCCCAGATAATTGCCTTAAATTTCCACTTCATTTTGTGCATGCAGACATGGCCTCAAAAACTCTGTAACAAAGATGGGAAGCAATCCTTTAAAGTTAATGTATTATTTCTGTGCAATTTTCGCCATGAACAGAGCATATTAATGCATTCATTCACCATCTGTGTCTGTTGGTACCATGGCCAGTTACCCTAGAGGACTAAGACACCCTATTTTGTGACAGGCATTTGGACAATAACAGGGACTCCCAAATGAACAATGTGTAGTCTATATTATGTGCAGATGGAAGACAGATAAATAGACAAACACTGCAGGTTCAGCAGTTTGCTCAGAATCCTCAGTTCTGAAGGATTAAGATAGGCACATAGAAATATGTCAAAGCTGGTCTCCATTCTTGCAAAACACTAAAAGTGAAGCTTAGGGGACATTTTTATGTTAGCTTTTCATTTGTACCAACAAAGAACACTGTCAGTTCATTTAAGAAGTACCCTTTCTTGGGGAAAGCACCCCCCCCCCACTTGTCCATTTTCAATGTCCTTCAAACATTTTGTTTTGTTTTCTCTGTGGGCAGCTTCAGGTAGGAAAACAAACAAACAAAGTCATTGACAGAGGAGGGTATGAGGCATGAATGAGAGACTGGAAAACAAAATGACTAGGCAGCTCTTCTCTTTTGGCATTTAAGAAACGTGAAAGTATCTACTTTAAAAACCAAATTACATTTAAATTTAAATAAGTCACTTGGGGGCACATTCATCACTTTTAAAAGAAACATGAGGACAATCATCACATTTATATAATATTGTTTTGTTTTGAAATAGTTAACTTCCTTGCTCTAGAAACCAAATGTTACTCTACTTAGTCATTCATCATTCTCATTGGCTTCATAGAGAATTATGTACAGATAATTGAGACTAGGGAGCCCTAAACATTTTTCTGTAGGCTGCATTATCCTTTGCTCAGTTTATATGACTCATTATCATATTACTTGGTCTACAGATCCAAGATCTTTAAGTTATTTGGTTGCTATTCTATGAATTTCACATAATGTAAAATATTATTTTAATAACATTTCAATATGCATTTTACATAACTACTAAAGAGACTCCTTGAGGTTTTTCAAATATATGGATAAAATGCTATGAAGTTCACCTGCTGAATCCTCAATCCAGAACAATGATCTCTGCTTTCTAAAACATGTATCTATTCCCAGTAGCTTAGTTATTCATTTATTCATTACGCATTTATTGAGTACTTATTATGTACCAAGCACTGTAAAATATACTGGGGACAAGTTGATAAATGACTCATTGCTTACTCTGTAGTAGCTTATAGTCCAGAGGAGGACAAAGGAAACACATAAGATAAATTACAACTCAATGGAATTATATATAAAGTACTACAAAAGCACTGAGAAAATGTGACAAACTCAGGGGATCTTGGAGGGCTTCATATGAACAGCAAGATTTTTGCCTGGGTCTTCAAGGATGTGTAGATGCTGGTCAGGAAATGAATGAATGAATGAATGAATGGTTTGACAGAATGACTGAAAAGACAATCATCAGCACCTCTGTATTCCAGGTAGTCTTAAAAAGGGTTTTCATGCAGAGATGGATGAAAAAACATGGAAAGCTTAAGGAATGACAAGATCTTCAGGTTTCTTGAACAGAAGGTTTGTGCAGAGGAAGATGCAAGGAAATGAGGTGGAAAGTCAGGTTGAGACCAACATGCAAAGTGTCTTAAATCTAATGTTCAGGTGTTTGTACTTCATCCTGGAAAAAACAGAAAGTCAAGGAAGATGGCTAAGCAGGGATTATCAAACATTCTAATGTATTGAGCACTTAAGTATATGCCAGGTCTGTTCTAGACTCAGCATTTATAGCCAGGAAGAAACAGAAGGAAGAGATAAGAAAAGATGCAAAGAATCAACAGGACTTCACTGGAAATGCATTGCATATTAGACTGAAGAAGAAAATGAAGGAAAGAGATTATGTTGAGTTTTCTTATCAGACTTTGAGTCGTCATTAGGAAGGAAAGAAAAAGAATCAAGTTTTGTTGTATAATTTCATTACATTCACATGTTGCCTAACTTGTAGACCAATAGAGGATGTTGTTTCTCTTTGTTCTTTGAAACAAGACGTGCTGAATAGCTTCAACTGCCTGAGATATTTTGGTATAACCTACCATAGCATAGCACCTTGGAAATGGTTTCTTGGCATCTGAATGGTCATCCAATGATCTTAATGGTTCATCTTGAAAGAAAATATTTGGAATATTTCTGTACCTTTTAAAAATTATACAGCAAAATCTAGAGTTAGAGATGAAATTGACCATGTTCTTCATCCTACCTTAGCTTCCCAAGTCAAAGGAAGCACTGAAGTCTGGTGACTTACAGTGAAAACATAGTGTTTTTTCAGTGAATGGTGACATATTGCATTTTTTAACATCTCTATGAATGTGATGGACACATTTTAGGAGTCAGTGTCCATCATTTTTCTCAGATTTCCTTAATCTGTGACAAAATGGTGATGCCTTCAGACGCATCCCACCCAACTAATGGAAGTGCTAGTCTTCTCTGAGTCTCCTTGGTGACTCTCAATGCTCCCGACCACCTGTGTCATCTGGCATCAGTGCCTGTTGTTGCAGTCCTGGCTGCCACATCAATGACAACTCCATCCTTGTGTGGGCGAGCTGTGGAGACAGATGGTTCCTCAGAACAGGATAGGGACTGTCAGTCATGGAAGGGAGAGCCGAACATGAGCCTGGAGTGTGGAGTGTGGATCAAAAACACTCCCTATGTGGGTCCAATATCAGAAGTTAAAGGGGAGCAACTCCAAATCTATTCACTTTTGGGGAGTTCCGAGACCCACCTGAAAGACTACTGAATTTTCTTAAAAAAAAAGAATAGTAGAACAACCAGATAGAAACTGTTCTATTCATTGGACCCCTCTTCTAGCCATTATCTAGTTTGGATAGCCATTGATCATGGAAGAAATTTTGTTCCTAATGTAAAGTCCACTCTGGATTCAGGAACAGACATTCTGCTGAGGTGATTTCAGAGTCAAGGAAGGAGGCACAAAGTTGCAGAGGAGAGGGTCCCTTTGAAGGCTAATCCCAACAGTTCTCAGAGCAAATTATGGAAACCATAGCTGACTCCAGCAGTAGTAATCTATTCTTGAGGGGCATATGTAGTTTGTAGTGGTGGAAAGAACAAGACTTTTATTTGCTTTACGTAGGGAAAGAGCTTTATTCAAACCTTCTTTAATTATGATCACGGGGGCGCCTGGGTGGCTCTGTTGGTTGAGCGTCCGACTTCAGCTCAGGCCATGATCTTGTGGCTTGTGAGTTCGAGCCCCGCATCGGGCTCTGTGCTGAGAGCTCAGAGTCTGGAGCCTGCTTCCAATTCTGTGTCTCCCTCTCTCTCTTTCCCTCTCCCCCTCATGCTCTGTCTCTTTCTCTCAAAAATAAATAAACGTTAAAAATAAATAAATAAATAAATAAATAAATAAATAAATAAAATTATGGTCATGTATTTCTCACTTTCTTCTTCTTCTTCTTATTTTTTGTATTGATTCTGGGGATAAGGGAAAAAGAAAGATTCAGGGGAATCTAAGGACATCTTCTTAAGTGAAATTATACAACTGCATCTAAAGAAATTCATTGGTGTTCTGGGTCTTTGTGCAGCAGAATGGATGAATGAATGAATGAATGAATGAAATCCATCTCTGGTCTTAGAGAGATGAAAGGCAGTTTCTTCAGAATATCTTCTTTGTTCAGGAAGAGTCTCTGGCACCTACTGGTTGTCTAGAGGCTGATCTAAAGGAAGGCTTGTCAAAAATAAGGTGGTCTTCCAGAGAGGAAACCAAGGACCTAGGGTAGAACTCAATCGCCAAAATATCACAGTGTTGTCCTGAGGGTGGACTTCTATTTTATCCTCATGTGAGTCTTATCATCCCTATTTTGACCTCTTTTAAAAATATACCCATCTCTCTCGTACAGATACTGTCCTTGGTATATGTATGTTCACTTATACATGTGTGCATAAACACTTGCACACACATGCAGATGAGAATGGGAAGCAGGAACACAGAAAGAAATATACTGGGTGTTCACATGACCACATAGACTAACATATAATCAAGCCTGTGCCAAGGCCAGTAAAAACCATAGTCAAACCCATCTGAGTGAAGCCTAAAGCACTGCACCTTTACATGATATTATGGATAAAGGGAGACACAAGAAAGGTGGACCTGGAGGTGGTCATACAAATTTGGTACTATTTCAATCCACCTTGAAATATACTGCTGATAAAATCCTGACAAAATCACTGGGCGTTTAAGATATTTTCTTCCCCAGAGAGATTAAGAAAAAGATCAGATGCCTATGGCACTGATCCCCAAAAGCAAGACGAGGAAAAGAAAGAGGCAAATTTGGCACAGAAAACTGGCAATGAAGAGGTGAAGGAGAGGAAGCCAGTATTTTATTGATCTCGGGACTCCCTGCAGCACTCTCCAATCAATAGAACAAACTGAGGCCTCAGCAATTCCTTTTCTTGTGTTTATAAGTGTATAGACCCTAGGGCAAGAGTTTCGGAGGGTGTTATCAATCTAGATTCAACAGAAGGGACAAAATAAAATACAACATTCTCAAATGTCAGTGAAAGAACCACCAAGAAGTCTCCCTGAAATTTGGGGATAAACTCATCCTAGACCTCTGATTCTGGCTGCTATGCCCCACTCCTCTCCCACCTTGTAAATTGCTTGGTAGGCAAGAACTTCAAGGATTCTGGAAAACTCCTAAGAGCCCCTGGGTTCTAACCCTGGAAGATATTTAGAATTCAGTAATTTCAAGGTGACACAGAACAGTACTCATGAATGCTTATTTGGTTTGGGCATCCCTTCTGAAAAATTAAGTTCAAATTTTGTACCCGTTACATTAAAATATTATGTTACTAATTTTAGAAAATTACAGCCAGCTGCCTCGTTTTCTGTGCCTCGGTATCTTGTTTCCCAGCCTTTTCAGACTTTTTTAAAAGGCAGAGAACTGCATATCATTTGATCCTGGGATAACCTTTATAAGCCAATCTCTCATAGAAGCCTCTCCCTTGCTCGAAGGCAGATGCATCATGGAGAATTTTGGCAAGGTTCAATCGATAACTGAAGTAATGCAAGTAATGACACCAGTGTGAATACTGCTGGCTTAGATATTTCCTGTTTTTCAGAAGGAACAAGTACCCACTATTCCTGTCGTTTTAAAGGAAAGAAACAAGGACCATTATTTCTTTGGCTTAATATTAATATTAAATGGATGCCCACAGAATGTTGTCAATGAAAATCTGTGTTTAAAGTGATAATATATTCTAAATGCTTGGCCCAGAGTTTTCTTAGGAAACAGCTCTTAAAATAATGGAGTTTATGGCATTTCTGAATATCCTCAAGTCTTGGGATTTGAGGGATGGGGAGCCCAACATGTCACCCGATATGCCTTTCATGTGGCTACTGATGAATTAATAAATTCACAGAGGTTCATTTCACATAGGCATCATTTTTATTAATTGGACAGGGCTTACAGACAGCTCACTGTTGAGTGCAAGCAGAGAAGGAAGAGTTCACCCTATTGTCAGTGCTGGGCCTGCAGGGGGCCGGCCTCAGTCACATGCCAATGTTATCTTAATACTTTTCAAAGTCATAAGAGTAGGTTTTTTCCATGAGGAATTTTTACTTTCTTTGTGGACAGAAAATTCAACCTGCATGATGGTCAAAAGAAGGTTTAGAATGCAAAAAAGGAAGTCATATAAATCTAGGTCATCATTTTAAATCGATACAAAGTTGTGTTTGTTTTTTCTTCTTTTTTTTTTTTTTCTTTTTCTTTCCTTTAGAAGACAACTTTTTGGAGATAAACAGCTAAAAATTTCCAAGTTGGGAATGTTTTGTTTGTCGGGTTTTTGGTTTTTGTTTTTGTGTTTATATTTTAAACATTGCTGGCATGGGGCGCCTGGGTGGCTCAGTCAGTTAAGCATCTGACTTCGGCTTAGGTCATGAACACCCAGTTTGTGGGTTGGAGCCCTGTGTCGGGCTCTATGCTGACAGGTTAGAGCCTGGAGTCGGCCTCAGATTCTGTGTCTCCCCCTGTCTCGGCCCCTCCCCCACTCGTGCTCTGTCTCTCCGGATCTCAAAGATAAATAAAAAACGTTAAAAAAGTTTAAAAGTAACCATGACTGGCATGGAATACATAAATACAAAACACAAACAAAACACCAAGTCTGCTTATTCTAGCAAGATAGGCAAAGGAGATGGTGGAGAGACAATAAGGGATGATTGGCAAGGTGACCTAGCATGCACCTGGCGCCTTGCTACCCAAACCGTGGTTTGCAGATCAGCAGCATGAGCACCATCAGGGAGGTTGTTAGAACACAGAAACTCAGGCTCCACACCAGATCTACTGAATCAGAATCTGCATCTTAACAAGATCCCCAAGTGTTTTGTCTGCATATTAAATTTGTGAGAATTTAATTCTACAGTTAGCATTGTCTGCACAGAATAGCAAAAGTTTTTATGTGGAATATAAATTGGAGTCATTACCACCTGGAAAACATCTAATGGAACGAAAGGGGTGGGGGACCCATTCTTAGGTAAACTTATGACAATAGCAGATAGTTTGCAGAACGCATTTTGAAAGAAAGTTTTCCTCTTATTCTAACTTTGTGTAAATTGGTGCAGTACCTACTAGTAGCTGATTGGATTATAGGCATACAGTTAATGCAGACATTTATTTCTTTATGTTGTATAAACATTTGACAAGTAACCTAAGAGAACCTGAGAATCTCTGTAAGTTGGCATAAAAATCCAAGTCAGCTCAAGACTCTGGAGATGATCAGTAAATGACACAGAGGTAGAAAAAGAGAGGAAAAATAAGGTAAAGAGCCAGGCTGTACCATTGCAACTCCTCAGCCAAACTGGGTTCTCAAGTATCACCAAGTTTTTGCTGAGGAGGGACTATAAGTGACATCAAGGCCATAGCACATTTAAGCAAAAATAAAGTTACTAGGCATCTACTATATGCTGGGTCCAATGGTAGGATTCAAAATAGGTTTTTCCTTTTAAATCTCACAGCAACCGAAATGAAGAATGAATTCTCATTTCCATTTCACTAATGAGGAAATTGTGGCTTAGCAAGGATAAAATAATTACTCAAGGTCACAAAGCTAATAAGTGAAAGAGCTGGGATTTAACTCTGAAGCCCCTTCTAACCATGCCATACTGCTAAGTATAGTTATTGTATAAGTAAGTTAAATATTTAGTAAAACATACAGTTATTACAATGCTCTGATTTATACTAAACCAAACATTTCTTTTAACTTTTTATAGTCTTGAATTAAAAGAAACTTTTCATGTATTGTTAAAAATAGATATCTGCCCTGGGTGGTCCCCAAGAGATTTCAGTAAAAATTCCAGCACCCACAGTCAGCAGAACAGATAAATGACATTCATTATAGCATTCTGCTTGAATCAGGTTTGCCTGCAGTTTAGTGTGTTACCCTTCATTTACAAAAGAATCATCTCCAGGGCGATTTCACAGGATCATTATCATCTGCCATACCAATATTAACCCCCTTTAACATCAAATTGTCAAGGAGATTACTTGAGGAAACAGTAAGTGAACTCTAGAAACCACTGCCATGTGAAACCTACTTGGAATACATTTTGGCTCAAGAAATAGTGAAAGGTGCTGAAAAAATTTGTGATTGTGAGTGTCTATGAACATATACTGACCAAAAGCTTGGATGAATGTCAATCCTTTGCCGTAATAAACACAAATAACCAGTGAATCTGGTTCTGGGCTTTCTACTTTTACTTCAACCAGGACAGTTTAGCTTTTATCTATTTAATGTGTTGGGATTCCATGAAAAATTTTATTGCTGTTGTCCAAATGAAAAAAAAAAAAAAAAAAGACTTGAAAACTGTTGTGTTATAGATCAAACTCCTCACATCATGAATGAGGAAATGGGAAAGATACAGAACCCATGACTACTTCGTGTGTGCCTGCTGTATACTAGGCACTGTGCCAGAGATTTCCAAGGATGTCTCATTTCTTTGTATGTTAAGAAAGTAAATCTGATATTCTAAAAAGGAAGAAAGGAAGAAAGGAAGGAAGGAAGACGGAAAATCTGATAGAGATGAATTAACTTGCCTAGGTCACACAAGTCATCATGATGGACTGAGGGCTGGAGGATAGCATTATTAACCACCAAACTCTATGATTTTCTCAGAATGCCTTATTGCTGGTGTAAAGGTAAGACACTTTTGTCTTCCCATCCTATTCCCAGGCTGGATCACTGGGCTCTGTTTTCATATTTTGTTCTCTCTACATTCAGATTATAATACTAACTGACAACCTATAGGATTTTTGTTTTGTTTTGTTTTGTTTTTTGGCTACGTTGTTTTCCAATATTAAAAACAGATGAGGCATAGGGTCACACTTGACTATTTTTTCCCTTTCTGGCCAAGAACATCAATTAATAAGAGGGTTAGTTGTTGTTTGAGCTACTATCTTAACTCTGGAACATTTTTCTTTTACCCAGATATGTAGAGATATGTGATGGGATAGGAAACTCTTATTATTTCAGTAGATCTTAACCCGTAATAACCCAAGATAGGCAATAAAATGCATCTTATCTCCTTGTTTTACCTTTAAGCAAAAGCAGTGATTCTCCTCCATATGGTTAAAATATTAAATACTCACAAAGCTAGTTTGCTCATTCACCTTACATATGGCAAGTAAATCAAAATATCATGTGAACGAACTTCAAATAGAGTCTTAAACTTGACCCATGAACTTGATGTTACAAAGGATTTTCTTCATACTATATTTTTTCATGATTTTTTTTCCCACTTAAATTGCAAGAGAATCAAGGAAAGTAGGTGTGGTAGATGGAGAAAGTGTCCTTGTTGGCCACGACTTGAGGTATCACTGAATCAATAAATTCTGAGACATTGGGGCGCCTGGGTGGCGCAGTCGGTTAAGCGTCCGACTTCAGCCAGGTCACGATCTCGCGGTCTGTGAGTTCGAGCCCCGCGTCAGGCTCTGGGCTGATGGCTCGGAGCCTGGAGCCTGTTTCCGATTCTGTGTCTCCCTCTCTCTCTGCCCCTCCCCTGTTCATGCTCTGTCTCTCTCTGTCCCAAAAATAAATAAAAAACGTTGAAAAAAAAAATTTAAAAAAAAAAAAAATAAAAAAAATAAATTCTGAGACATAAAGTAATACAAAAGTGTAATCCACTCAATGTTATAGGGTAAATAGTGACCAAATTAACTATAATCTAACATATTCCTGGCACATTTTCCTTCCGTTAGTGGTGGCTTGCAACTGGGGTAGGATGTTGAGAGAGAAATAGAAAGAGAAGGAAGAGAGAGTTCTGTAGTAGATAAAATATGACCTTTACATTTAGGCTTTCTTTTCTTTCAAGTTTCAGAAGATTGAGCCCTTTTGACCCCCAAAATATCTGGGTGGTTGGCTGAGTTCAAACTGCTCAGTCTACAGGGTTAGAATTATACTTGTGAGCTAAGAGTATTCATATTCTGCCCAGGGGGAAAAAGAGGAAAATAAATATGAGGGGAAGGATAATGACAATCAGTTGATGAGATTTACAATAGTAAGCAATGACTAGCTCTTCTTTTCCTGAAAAATAACCCATGATCAGCAACCAAAACTTTAATTTGACCTTTTCTCTATGACAACACTAAAGTATAATTTTTAATTCATAGAAGCTTCCAGCAGCAGCTGGAATTGCTATTTCAAAGAAGAAAATAAAGAATTACAAAGAAAAAATCCTTTTTCTTTATTTTTCTTTTCTTGTTCACATTCTTAGTAGGAGGAAAGCTGTACAAAACTTTAGATGAGGTAGGAATAAAAGTTAACGTAACAGATACCAAAACTGTAAGTTCATTGGAATTTCATACATTTGCCAACTGTTGTCAGTGGACTCTATTTCTCAAGGGTCTGGTATTTTCTGAATGAAACATAGATTCTCAGAGGAGTTTCATTTAATCCTCAGCCATCAGGGAAATAGAGAATCATGAATTGCTCCAATAGAAAGGTAACTTTAGCATTATCTAATCCAATTTCTTTATTATCACAGGTGACTGAAACCCAGAGAAGTTAAGTAGCTTGCTTGAAGCCAAACACTATCAGTCTTTAAACTCCTCCTCTAATTCTTTTTCTTCCTTTGTTCTCTGCTTTATGTTATATTCAATGAGTAATTTGTAAGAGGTTAGAGCTGGAAGAAATATTAAAGATTATCTATTTTACCATTTTCTCTTTCCCAATGAGTAGCTATCAAGCATTTGCTTGAACAACTCCGGTGAATATAAGTTCACTATCAAAAAATTACAGGGCAGTTTTTACTACCACATTAAATAGTTTCTGCAGTTTTTACTAATGCATTAAATAATTTGTAAGAAATTTTTAACATTTCCTTAAATATAAAGATATTACAAAAAGTAATCTGTCAACTCATTGCCAAATCATTTATGATTAAGGTTAAGAACAGGTGCAGTAAACATTATGATTAATATTATAATATTGGGGAATCCAATGAAACAGATGAAGTTTTATAATGCATTAGAAGAATCCTTATCAACCAGCAAGCATTCATTTACTTTCCCAAAGAATGACTTGAGCGCTAGGGAAAAAAGGACTATGCTAATAGGATTATTTAATTTCCCAAATTTTTCTCATTCCTATTCAATATTACCAGTTTCTGTTTCTCTCCTAATTGAACTATGGAAGGAGCAACTGCCTTGGCAATAGATCAATATCTAATTTTTGAAAGTTAATTTTTTTAAAGAAACTTGGGTTTTTAAGGAAAAGGGGCATAATGATACATAATGAAAAATACTATAACTATCCTGGCAAATTTTCTATGTAAAATTTCAACAGAATCCATCAATTATAGTAAATGACCAATAAAAATGTTCAATCAAAAACTCATTTTAAGATACATTGTTAATGAACTGTATATAATGATGCTTAATCAAAACTCGACATAATCGCATGGGAGAAAAGTTCCACAGGACCTCAGGAGCACTATTGTTCTGAACAAAAGATAATAATAAAACTGTATAATTAATAGCCTATGGTCATGTGGCACTCTCTGGGGAAACTCAATTTCATAACAAACTCTATTGTTTTTCAAAACACAGGAATTGTGTTCCATAATAGCTCTCATGCCATAAGCAAGAAGGCATTATTTTTCAGGCTGTTTTTATTAGATGTGGAGCTTTTCATGGGTGTTCACACCAAAGTATAACTAAGATGTAAAATCAGTGAATGAAGATGCTGACCAAAAGATGGGAAAAAAATAAATTCTGCATCTATTTTACATCTTTTACAATCTAGAAATGAAACACTATCTTTAGAAAAATACTCTGAAAGGATATTTGTATCAAACAAATCTATAGGGAACATTTATCTTTTTCTGGGATAGTGTAATAGTAATAGATAACATAGGATACTTTAAGACCCTGAGATACAGAACTCTCAAGGTGCAAATGAAAATAGTCATGGGGAAGTTTAGACTAAGAAACATTGTAAATTATGAAGGTCACTTTGTTAATCAAACATTCACCTGATCGGCATGTTAGTATGTGAGTTTAGACAGTTATTAACTCTCAGATCTCAGTGTGTCTACTATTAATAACAAAACTTTGCATTTAATGTATGCACAGTCAATATATGGACCCCAAAATATAATTCTATGCCAATTTTATTGATAGGAAAATAAATAATAAGGTATGTTTGCCAAGAACACAGTGGGAAGCATGAGATCCATTTATGAAGGTTATCAATCAGAAATCAGTGTTGCAATACTTTACTGCTATAAATTTGGGCTAAGGTCATGGGCTCATGATGGTGATGTATGGTTTATTTTTCATAAATATGCAAAGTGAGTATAAGACACCTACTTCTAAGTATGCAAACTAAAAGGTATTAATGTCCCCTCTTTTAACTGTCTTCAGATCAGAATTACATGGTAAAGACAATGTATATTTTCAAGCCAACCAGTTTAATCACAGTCCCATAGAAGTTAGCATTCAACAGCTCTTCCTGTAGATCAGAGGGCCCCTTGACCCAGCTGGTAAGAGAACTATAGCTGAAAAATGGAAAAATCTTACAAAAACTTTGTATTTTCTCATTAAGCCTCATAAGCAATATGGTTGTTATCAATCTCAAAATGGTTAGTCATGAAAACATCCATGCTGTTTAAAAGCAAGCACTTATTGGGCCGCCTGGGTGGCTCAGTCAGTTGAGCGTCTGACTTCGGCTCAGGTCACGATCTCCCGGTCTGTGAGTTGGAGCCCCGCGTCGGGCTCTGTGCTGACAGCTCGGAGCCTGGAGCCTGCTTCGGATTCTGTGTCTCTCTCTCTCTCTCTCTACCCCTCCCCCGCTCATGCTCTGCCTCTCTCTGTCTCAAAAATAAATAAACATTAAAAAATTTTAAAATAAAAAAGCAAGCACTTATTAAGAAAGACTACACTGAAAGTAGAAAACCATGGGAAAAGGCCATTCTAGTGATTTACTATTGTCGAAAACAAAACAAAATAGAAAACAATAAAGTTAGAAAATGTGGGGGCACCTGGATGATTCAGTTGTTTGAGCAACCAATTCTTGATTTTGGTTCAGGTCATGATCCCAGGGTCATGGGATCAAGCCCTGCATTGGGCTCTGTGCTGAGTATGAAACCTGCTTGAGATTTTCTCTCTCTCTCTCTCTCTCTTTCTCTCTTTCTCTCTCTCAGTTCCTCTGCCTCCTTCTCCCACTGTGCACTCTCTCTCTCTAAAAAATAAAAAAAGTTAGAAAATGTGATCTCTTCCAGTTAGATCATATTACATATTACAATTAAAACCTGATTTCATATATATACATATATATATACATATATATATAATACAATATAACATATTACATACTTTAAATTTTTATATAATATTAGATATTTTTAATTTAGGTATAAATATTATATATATTTATAAATATATAAAATAACATATAATTATATGTAAATATTATATATATAGATATATATAATGATATATATAAAAAACAAGGAAAGCCCAAAGCTTAAACATAAGTAAATGGTGTCCAAACAGATTGGTAGTAGGTCCTCTACAGTCAGAACTAGAGAAAAGAAGGTGGCAAGGCAAGAACCCAGGAAGACAAGCTACAGCAATAGAGACTTAACTGCTGAGCATCACCTTTTAATGAGCTGGTCATTACAGTCTCTCCCAAGGAAGGCCATTTCTAATCTGTTTAAAAGAAAATAAATGGGATCCCTACAAGGGCCCTGTATCTCCTACAGATGCCTTCTGAAACTAGAATAGACTTAGTTTTTCGTAGATCTTCTCTTTTGGACTGGAAGATGAAATAGGATCCAAGCAGGAGACAGAAACAACACCAGTAATTTCACATATGGAAATGTTAAATATGCAAAAGAGAAATAATACTAGTAGAAATAAAGAAAATTCTAGAGCTACTGAAATAGCAGATGAAGGGAATAACTACTACCTCTAGGAATGAAGGAGAATATCCAAGGAAGCACCAAACTTGGAAGTCACTATCCCTTCCCACCAAGGCTGAGATTTAGACCTTGTTAGAGACAATAATGGCTGTGGACCCTTGGATAACACTGAAGCTCACTAATGTGCAGCAGGGTGGAACTGGAAAGCAGGAAGCAACCTGCTAAAGTGCAACCTCCTGCAAACTCACTAGGAAGATGCTGGCTGGAATGCCAGCAAGACTTGCTGGAAAATGTGCATCACTTGGTCTCCCCCTTGAACGTAGCTGTGGCCACTGCCCTACCAAAGAAAGAAGCAAAGCAACAAAACAGGAGTACATACAGAGTTCCCCTAGCATACTCTACTCACGAAGCTTAACATGGAGCTAGCCGGCAAAAGAAATTTTTATAGGATACAGATTCACTATCAAGAAATAGTGCAAAGGGGAGTGGGTTTGGATTGAGAAGTCAACAAATTGATAACTAGCATATGGGGATCATGGATCTGGGAAACAAAATTCCAAGTCTGATCTTCTGAATCATATTTTCCCTACTCTTCAAGTTACTGAATTTACCTCCCCTGGAGACAGGAATCCAAGATGGCCCAATTTCATGGAAAACTAAGACTAGGAAATGAGACTGGGAAAACCGTGTAGGGAACAAAAAATACAACATGAATATTGAAACAACAGGGAAATTAGTTGTTATCCATGACTTCGGTGATAGAGAAATGACTGGAAAAAAACATGTCACAGGCAGAATGAAGATACAAGGTCTCTGGGAGAGACTAGAATCAGAAGTTACATGAACTTGGGAGAGTGTTTGTGCTCCAGGTAACTATCTTGCCTCACCTTGTACCCAGCCCTGTTAGATCTATAATTATATGGCTGCCAGTTTGCACATCACTTCGCAACAATTGACACTTGTGTGTCTGAACTCCGCTAGTTGCTTTAACCATTAAATAACCACCTATGAAGTGAGATACAAAGAATGTAAGTATATGAAAGTGTGTGGAAGTTATGCCCAGTTCTAAATTTCAATAACATTAAAATAGATGACCAAATGAAAAATTTTAAAGGAAATTGGACATTAGATGTCAAAATAAGGCAGGTATATTTGTCCTGCTGGTATAGTATTCAAGTGCTAATTCATTGGGAAGAGGTGTTAAGCAATGATATTGGACTCTAACTGCTAAAGACCACTGAAAATGAGGAGAGTCATTAGTCAAAGATTGACAGACTTTCTTAACAGCAGTTCATAGATTCTGAATCTCATTATCAAGTGTGATATCAACTGATGAAGTATGATAGTCTTAACTACAGAATCAGCCTAGGTATAATTTCAAATCCCACAAGCAAGGAAACATCAGAGTGAACAGACATAGACTGTCAGTACTTATCTGAACTATTATTCCAGACTTGAAGACCCAAATTTCCCCTCCCCTTACTAGCCCAGGCTCATCTTCTGGAATGTTACTCTAGAGCCTCTGGAGCGTTATTATAGCCTAAATAACTTAGAATTGAGGAAAGGAACTGCTGGAAAGAAAGGGGGAACTCTATGGCTCTTGAGTCCAAGATATCTGTGAGCAGCTTAAGGAATTTCCACAAAGATGAAAAATTTTCCAGGGAAGATTAGAAGGAGCTGTGAGAGAAAGATGGATCTGTTAGGAGGAGACAATTAACAAATGGAGGCATTCTTCAAGGCAGAGCTTCAAAATCTTTAAGGTATACTTAAGAGGATCTTGTCAAAATGCAGATTGTGTTTAAGTACATCTGGAGCACAGCCAGAGATTCTGCATTTCTAACAAGTTCCCAGGTGATGTTGATGCTGCTAGTTTGCAGAACACATTTTGTGTGTCTCTAGAGGGCAGTGGTTCTAAGTCTCTAGAGGGCAGTGGTTTTCAAACACAGATGATATAGACTCCAGGGGTGTGGCCGGGGGATATTTGGCAATGTCTAGAGACATTTCAGTTGTCGTAACTGGCGAAGTGCTATTAATATCTATGGGTAGAGGCCAGGAATGATGCTTAAAATCCTGCAGTGCACAGAGAGGACCCCCCCCCCCCAACAAAGGATTATCTGGCCCAAAATGCTGATAGTGCTGATGTTGAGAAACCCCGCTAGACGGAACTATTTCTGAAGAGTTAAACTACTGAGTGCTTTTCCCTTAGAAAATGGATGAGGTTATGATAAATGTCATATTTAAAAGACAATTGCACATTCTCTAGGTCATTCCATAGTTTCCCAAACCTTTTAGTAGATGTATATTTCATATAACTTATTTTGTGATGTCCAAGAGGTTAGCAGAAAAGGGGACAGTAAAGGAAGCAAGGTAAAAATACAAGCTCAGAGAAGCTGATAAAAAAAAAGAAACTGCTAATGGTATCAGTGAGCAGTAAAGAAAGAAAAGCTTTACAAAGAAGATGGTAGTCTGTGAGTTCCTACCTGAACGAGACGTGGCCCCAGCATAAAGGAAAGTGTTGGGGCTGAGCATGCAATTCAAACAACAAACTAGGAATTCTGGTTCCAAACCTCCCTTTCCTACCGATAGGGAACACTTGTCTCATATAAGAAATACCCCACCCCCACCCCCATGGGGCATCTGGATGGCTCAGTTGGTTAAGAACCCAACCCTTGATTTCAGCTCAAGTAATCATCTCAGAGTCATAAAACCAAGCTCCATGTCTCTCTCCACCCCTCTCTGCCCCTTCCCTGCTCACTCTCAGGCTCTTCCTCTGTCTCCCACACATAGAAACTATAAATAAATGACCTTTAAAAAAAGAAATATCCCCTTTCCCCCAAATATGTATGATTTGGAATGTTAATATGAAATACTGGTGAACTAGGTTATTATTTAGTCAATACAGTATGTTTTTCTAAGGCCAGTGCCCATGGTCCATGATGTAGCAGGTTAAATACTTGAAGTATGTGTGCACACACATGCATATGGATATTTGGTGGTTTTATAAGAAGAGTGAGAGGCTGCCTATAAGCTACCCAGAAAATGGAGAGGGAGGTTAAATAGCAGCTGAGCTTTCTGGTGTATGGAAGGCACCAGACCATGGGAGTCATTCATGTCAAGGGACTTGAATCTTTGGGCTCTAAGTAGACCCAGGCATAATCTAAAATGTGACAAATCATGGAAGAAATTGTCAAATTTACAGGATTGGCTGAGTAGGGTGAAAAGTTTGGAATTAGAACATTCCTAAAAAGGAAATTCCTTTCAGGTTTTCGCAAGACAAGGCTTGTCACTCTGCAAGCAGTCCAGTTATTAAATTAAGTCCTCAGTCATTTCCTTCAGAAACCTATCATGTGGCATTACATGCAACTTCTTTTCCTTTGATATCATTCTACATTGTCAATAGTGTACGGCTTTCGGTCTCCTCCAAGACAAACAGGAATGGATTGTTTTCAATTCTCATCTTGGAGAGGCTCAATGAACATGAAATACTTTCACATCAAAATATGAAAATGTGCTTCATTCCACTGAGTATATACATTGGAAAAGAAATTTTAAATAAGCAGGTAAGTTATAATTAATAAGGAATGGGAATTTGCATGAAGAAATGGCCACCAGCTCTGGGACTTGGTGGCTAAAACGACAACGTTTATCAAAGCTGGCTTCCAGAAGTGAAGGCTTGGGCCAAAGGTAGGATAGCTTCAGCCCTTCAAAAGTGGCCACTGGGCAGATAAAAACCACCCTAAGAAATGAGTCTCTGCCTGTCTAGCCTGCACTCCCTGACAACACCAGTTCCAGAATCTACTCCATTTATATGTTTGTATTTACTTGGTAGTTGTCTTGAGTTTGTCTATTTGACCTTGGCTGTCTCTCATTCCTGATTTTCAGGTAATCTATGTCTTACTGCATTTCCTTGACCTCTATCAAATTTGGAGCTTCAATGTCTCTGACTGACTCCAACCCACCCACCATGGGACTGAGGAGAAGCAGGTTCTGAAAGTAGTTCTACAAGAACTGAAAAGGAAGCAAGCCATACTTCCTTTATTCCTTTATTTTGTCACAAGTGGTGTGTGTTTTTCCTACCTTCCTTACGCTTAATCTAATCCAGAGTGTTTACACAGATGAGAGGAAAACAACATATATGAAATAAAGAATTAAGTTCTGCCGCCAGACTTCTACAATTGCCAAACTATCTGCCTGAAATACCTCTACTCAACTCCACTTTCTTAGGGATAATGGCTCAGTCTTCAGAGTCATATAAACCTGGTGTCAAGGATTAGATATGGTATGTTAGGCAAGTAGCTCATCTAGTTAAGCTTCATCTATAAATTGAGACTAACAGGCCCTGCCTCATAGAATTGTTGAGAAGATAATGATAATAATGAATATGAAATGCTTAGCATCATTCAGGGAACTGAGGAGGCACTACAGAAAAGAGTGAATGAGGAAATGGGCCAAGTAAGTTGGCTACACTTGATAGCATTTGCCACTGAGTCTTTAATTATAACACTGCCAATAAAAATGATGGCTAACTATGTGTAAAGCACTGTTGTAGATCCTTTCCTCCTCACAACAATGCCAAGAGATAAGTATTATTAGTATCTTTAAATTTTTTTTAATATTTATTTATTTAGAGAGCAGGGGAGGGGCAGAGAGAAGGGGGGAGAGAGAGAGAGAGAGAGAGAGAAATCCCAAGCAGGCTCCATACTGTCAGCATAGAGCTGACAAACAGTGAGACCATGACCTGAGCTGAAACTGAGAGTCAAATGCTTAACCAACTAAGCCACCCAGGAGCCCCTATTAGTGTCTTTTTACAGATGAGAAAATAGAAACATAAAGCAGTTAATGATTTGTTCAATTTCAAATAATTAGTAGATGATGTTAAAAATAACTAACATTTATTTAGGACCTGTAATGCACTGTGCCCTGTGCTAAGTGTTGAGGATGCCTCTGCCCTCCTAGGGCTTATAACCAGCCCATTGGATAGAGCACAGATGCTCTGCTTGATCTCTTTATGTCTTCTAATTCAGAACTATTCAAACAGTAAGCCACAACCAATGTAATACATAAAACAAAAAGAGGAAGGAAGGTGAAAAGAAAGGAAAAAAGGAAGGAAGGAAGGGAGAAAGGAAGGAAGGAAGGAAGGAAAAAAGCATAGAAGAAATGAAATAGAATAGAAAAATTAGGGAGCGGTGCACATAGCTAGGGTAATTATTATTTCATGAAATCTTGTTTCAAATGTGTATGTATAATGCATTCCAGTGTAAAATGAGTTAAACGTAGGTCACAGTAAAAATACATGAAAAACATTGCATTAACAAATTGCACACTGTCCACATCATTCTCCGTGAGAGACCTGTGGCAATGCCTCTTATGGAAATGGTGGTCAGTTTGTGCAACAAGTGACCGTTTGTGCTTAAAACACACATTTCATGGGAGAACAATTGTGACATCTTCCAACATCTTGACCCAGTTCCAACACCAAAGTAGTCATCTGAAGGTTATACTGCTGACCATGGAGCTCCTGGGTGGCTCAGTCAGTTAAGCGTCTGACTTCGTCTCAGGTCATGATCTCACGGTTCGTGAGTTCAAGCCCCGTGTCAGGCCCTGCATTGACAGCTCACACCCTGGAGCCTGCTTGGGACTCTGTGTCCTTCTCTCTCTGTCCCTCCCCACTCACACTCTGTCTGTCTCTCTCATTCTCTCAAAAAAAAAAAAAAAAAAAAAAAGTTATACTGCTGACCAAATTAGAAAGACGTGTTGCCACCCTCTAGAAGCCTACTGTTGAAAGCATATCTTCATATAGACAGATGTGGAACTTGGTGGGGGGAGTGGTGTTGTGATCGGATTACTGTAACGAAGCAACGGGCCCTCTTTACTGGCCCGTGTTCCACATCCCAAGGCTGCTGGGCTCACTCTTGATTTATTCTGGGCATGAGCATGCATATGTCTCCAATAGATTATGTGTTCCATACCAAAAGATGCAGGGAGGAAAAAAAATCCATATATTTTAAAGTGCTGTATCTTTCACAGGAGGCACATTTGTCACAGACATAGGTTTCATCCATAACTCATTGTGAGGCCAGGACGTTTTTGTTGTCACTGCTGCCACTGTTACATTATGTAGCACATTCTCCCAAATGGTCCCCTTTTCTCTTTTCTGGCGTGAGAGTTCAGAAAGAGAAAGTAAGGCTGTCTGTCTTTTGTCCTAATTGTTTTTTGCTGTTTTGTTGTTGTTGTTTTGTTTTTTGGAGACCTATTTACATCCATGTGGGGTTACTTTTTTTTTTTCAGTCCTGCTCCTTTTCCTCCTGAGGTTTTCACAGTGTATTATTGACTCTGAGAAACCAAGAGTGATGATTATTTTCAATTCTAGGACTCATCACTCCTGCTCCTCCATTTTTTAACCATTACTTTTTATTCTTTCTATACCCTGCAGCATCTTATGAAATATAAAATATAATGAAACATTCAAACATTTGACATTCTCCTTATGGGTTTTCAGGGAAGCAACAGCGTGCACACGCTTCAGCTTTCATTTCATTAGTTACCTCAGCACTCGACAACGTTCTCAGAATAGCAAAGCAGATCCACCTGCATTTACTGGTTGGCAGGGGCAACCTGTTTCCATCATTGTTACCATCGCCATCATCTTCATCATCATTCTATGTCCCCTTCCACGGAGGACTGTGCAAAAGCCAGGTGGGCTGAACTAAAGGCATTCATTCTGAACTCTGCCTCGGTCACTCCTGGAACTGCCCCTGTCCTAGGTCAGCCTCAGAGGGAGCAGGAAGAGGGACAAGACTAGGGAAGGTGGGAAGTGGGCAGTGGGCGTTGGCAAGTTGCAGGGGAGGAGAGTAAGCCCATAGGAGCCTGTAATGTGTTTATGTTCTCTCTCCCAATTCCCTGCTACAACTCGTAGAATTTCCCCAGAAATGAATAATTTCCTAGCAAAATTAGTGTGCATGCACATGATATTCAGCAAATTTAAAAATAGCTGTGCAGAAATTAAAATGAAATGCTCCTCAGTTGGTGTCCTTGCAATGACACCAGCAACTGGTACTTGGGGACATTTGTCCACCCTCTGAGAGCTAAGCCTAGTCCTTCTCAGACTGTGAATGCACAGAAAGTCACACTGATCCTCTGTGAAGATGATAAGGTCATTTCTCAGAGATGGGGCAGTGTACAGGAAAGAGGAAATATCAGGAGACAGGGAACTCCCATGTTAGGGAGGATCATTTCTATCACTGAATTGTTACTTCACCTTGAGGACTTTCAGCTCTCCTGAGTGTAAAGGAAGGATGGACTTTTCTGCTAAAATGCTAGGATCTCATCTACAGTGCCAAAGGTCCTGGGCCTCGCCCTTGGCTTTCAGCCACAATGTAAATGTTTGCAGAGCCTAAGCTGGTATGCACCACTGCCCTTGTCTCACAGCTTTCCCATAACTTGTCAGAAAAGAAAAGCCTTGCTTTATTTGCCGCATTCTTAGCCAGTCTGTGGGTAGCAGGGATTACTCAGTAGCTCCCAACTATGCTACAACATTTAATGTGGTGCTTCCGGGTGACCTTCAAGAATTTTCTCCTCTAGGGTGTCTTGAGATTGCCATGAAGCACTCTGCAGATGGTGATTTTCCTTCGGGACTGGCCATCCATGTCATTTAAGGCAAGATAGGGTCTTACACTCACTCTGGGCCTTCACAACATTTGAATCTCCCATCATAAGGGTCCATTGTTACCTGAGACAGTTGACAACTCAACAGCTAAAGCAAATCTGTTCATTATTATATTTTTCCTGGCCAGAGTTGACAGGTAGGTAACACAGAGCCTTTCTCTAGGATTTTTCAACCAAGCATCTTAAGATTCAGAAACAGTCAGCAGCTTTCTTTTCTGACCAGGTTGCATCTGAATCAATGATAGAAACTGAGGCCAGAGCTAAAGAGAGGGTGAAGCAAGTGTGTGAGAGTTACAGCAACGGGGTGGGGGGTGGGGGTATTGGGAGAGACAGAGAGAGAAAGAGAAGCATGCCTGGCGTGAGTTTCAGTGTTCAACCCTAACACTGATCATATGCAATGCATCAAGCATTCTTTTAATAAATTCCTCATTTACCTAAGAAGCTTACTATTTGGGTCTGTTACTTGCAACCGAAAGAATCCTAAACAAAACACAGTCAGAAGAGACTCTAAAGTCATCTAGTCAAAAAAAGTCACTCAATGCATCTAATTTCCTCTGCCAAATATTACAGTAAATGCCATTTATAACAAGATACTAGCTACTTCCTAAGACAACATTTTCAATCGAATTCTTACACTGAATTAAAACCTTTCCCATGGCACTTTCCTCTTATTTACCTTCCAAATGGCAGTTCTTTAAATATTCCAAGACAGTTAAAATAACATCTCTTGCTCAATATGTTAACTTTTGTTTCTCTGAAAGTCCCAAATATCCAATCTCTTCCCCTCTTTCTTAGATGATGCCTTTTTAAAATCCTTTCACCTTCCAAGTATCATTTTTCTGACTGTCCAATGGTATAGAGCCTAGAACTGGGCATACTTCTCCAAATAGGGTCTGAGCAGTGCAGAAAATAGTATGACTCCCTCTTTCAGATTCTAAGACTGCATGTCAGCCTAAGCCTGCACTCATTTTTTGACACTCACAATTGAACTTATTGTTGACTAAAGCCCCTAATTGTTTTTTATTCATCCTACAGATATGTTTCCATCTCCTCAGTCTTCTGCTTATGCAGTTGATTTTTAGATCCAAATGTAAGATTATGTACCATACCTATAAAATTTCATATAAAATTCAGTGACTCGAAAACTGAGGATGATGATGAAAACATTCTGGAGATGGATAATAGTAATGGTTCACAACAATGTGAATGTGCATAAGACTGCTGAACTGTACACTTAAAAATGGTCAAAAGATAATTCTATTTATATTATAAATATTTTACCATAATAAAAAATTGAGCAAATTTAAATATGGACTGGATATTATGATCTTAGGGAGTTACTGTTAATTTTCTTCTTAGATGTGATCAACAGAATTAGAGTAATATAGAAGAATGTATTTTTAGGAGATAGGGAGTAGTCAAATTTTGAGGTCTGCAACCTGCTTTCTAATGATTAAAAAGTAGGTATTTAAGAGCTCCTTGGTGGCTCACTTGGTTAAGTGTCCAACATCAGCTCAAGTCATAATCTTGCAGTTCGTGAGTTCGAGCCCCGCATCTGGCTCTGTGCTGACAGCTTGGAGCCTGGAGCCTCCTTGGGATTCTGTGTCTCGGGCTCCCTCTGCCCCTCCCCGGATCACTCTCATTATCTCTCTCTCAAAAATAAGCATTAAAAAAATTTTATTTTAAATTTTTGAGTAGATATTTAGATAGGTAAAGAAAACTGATAAAATATTAACAGTTGTTTAACCTAACCACTCAATATGTGAGTATTCATATAATATTCATTCAACTGTTTTTATATGTAGAATTTTTCTTTCTAAAATGTTGGAGAAAATTCAACCCCAAATTTTAGTCTGTTAAGATCATTTTACATTATGAATTCTCATTTTTATTATCCTCCAGCGTTTGTCATTACAAATTAAGTACATATTACCAATATGTCTCCATTCTAGCCTTAAACAAGATTGCTGAGGAGGACGTGGTTGCGGACTTACACTGGGATAGCCAGGAGACATCTTCCTCCAAGCCCACATCAATCAATCCGTCAGCGCCTTTATGTATGGTTGTTCAACTAGTCATGTACCCACTTAATTATCCCAGCTCCACATCGTATTTCTCCATTATTCTACAAGAATATGAAAATGACACACACCGCTAGCTCCTTTTCTGAAATTCATATTAATTATGTCTCTGAGAGTGGCGTATCATGATAGAATGACAAAAGGATGAGCTTTGGAGGCCAACCACTTTGGTTTAAATCCTCAAAGGGCCACTCAGCAGCTTTGTGACCTTGGATAAACTTAATAATCTGCCTGAATTTAAATTTCTTCATCTCTAAATCAGAACAAGATAGAGCTGGTTGCAATGATTAATTAGATTTTTTTTGTTGCAGGTCTAATCTGCACCTCAGGCATGGTGCCAGGTACTGGACATGAAACAGGGACTGTGGCTAGGGAAGGTACACGGTATGTATAAGTTCATCTTCCCTCAGTCCTAGTAAGACGATGCTCATCAGAAGGCATGGGTGCTTTATCAGCTCTGCTTTGGCAGAGAACAGGGCCTCAAGAGTAGGAGACATAAGATCAGTGATCTTTGATGAGGAAAAGAAAAGGAAGATCAAGGCACAGTCATGTGATGCCCTCAGGGGAAGGAAGGCACCCTGCATCGGGATACAACCTGAGAGTCTAGGAGTGTGGGATGATCAGAAGTTACAACAGGAGGAAGGAGAGGTGGGAAGAGCCTCCAAGGAAACCTGCACTCATTTCATAATCAACTCTAAATATGTGGGAAGCTGTCCTTTATGCAAATGCGGTTTAAAAGATAAAAGTATAGGGGTACCTGGGTGGCTCAGTCAAACATCGGACACTTGATTTCAGTTCAGGTCATGATCTCTCAGTTCGTGAGATCGAGCCCTGTGTCAGACTCTGAGAGGAGCCTGCTTGGGATTCTATTTCTCCCTCTCTCACTGCCCCTCCCCCACTCATGCGCACTCACTCTTTCTCTCTCAAAATAAATAAATAAACTTTAAAAAATACAAATAAAACATAAAAAGTCTTGTGTGTCATTTCCTCATAAAATCCTTCAGAGACCCTCTTCTTGTCTAACTACCTGCAAGATAGAGTCCAGAATACAGTCTAGAAAGTTCTCTGGGATTTGATGCTAACCTTTTAGCTCCACCACTTTAGTCCTATATCCCAGATGCTAGAAACTCACTTGCAATTAACTAAACTGCTGTGGGCTTTTGTACCTTTTTTGGCATGAAAAACCTCCTCCTTCACCCCATCCTTGGCTCACAGCTAACTCTTATTGCCCTCCTTAGGAAACTATCATTAACTACCTCTATCCCAGGCTTCAGTACAAAATCCTTGTATTTATTAGACTATACTATAATTTTCTATGTGATTCAAATATTTGCTACTCGAAAGTTTCAAGTCCTTAATCCCTCTGGATCATTACCTTTTCCTTTAATACCTAAATAAGATGGCTCAGCTGGAAAATCCCAGGCAATCTTCCCCTTTTTGCTTACATTTCTGAGGGGCTTATACTTCTGCCACCAGTAATTCTGATTTCCTGCTCCCATTTACCATCTTACCTCTGAGAGATACCTCTTCACTTTGAAGCATTTCATCCCCACCAAAGACATCTACTTTACTTCTGCATTCCTCCAATTTAACCAGTCAGGGATAGAAGGCTATTGTACATAACAGACTTTTCAGAATAATGTCATAAATAATGGGGGATAATTGCAGCCCAGGGTAAGAAATAACTCCACATCCCATGTTCCTTGAAATTTCACCAATCACAGGAAATTTTCACTGGCTGTCTCTCCCAAGAGCCCAACCAGCTACCTGCTGCCATGTTGGACCCCTCTACTCTGACTCTCTACTTTATTCCAAGTCCTGTGGACCAATCTGAAAACTACAAATTTCTGACATTGTACTGGCTGGGTCAGTTTTGCTCCTCTGTCCAAATTTTTCCCATCACACTACGTTGAGACCTTGTGTTTTATAATCAAAAACAGCACATCCTAGCATTTTCACAAACATGGATTTTTTCCCCCTAAAAGAAATTCTGCTGGTTCAAGCCTCCACCAATGCTAGTAAATGTGTCATTTCCATCATAAAACTAGAGGATCCCTAGGGCTGGAAATCTTCTTTGGATCATGAGCACCCAGCAGAGTAATGAATGGGTGATAGATTCTCAGTAAGTGTTTGGCAAACCAAGGAAGGAAGAAAGAGAGCAAAGAAATACATTTCTAATTGTAGAACATCAAAGTGTAGGACATTTTCTTGTACCTCTGAAATTATACGGTGTCACTTCCTTCTTAAAAGTCCTCCAGTGAACCCTTTGGGATAGAAGACTTTCTAGCCCACCCTTTTTGCTTTCTTCCTTCACATGGTTTTATAGGGGCAGGACCCCATGAGGAGGAGAAGAGGCCGCCCAGTCCAAGCTGCCCAGGATAGGGGGGAGAAGGGGGAATTATAATTCTAATGCTGTATAGTATTGTCCACAGATACAACACAAATTCTCCAATATGTTTTTAATAATAAAGTTAATATTTAAGTTACAGTCCAATAAATACCAGTTTTATCAGTAATAAAGTTGATACTTTGGTCACTTTCTCAATATCACTTTCATCAGTAGTAAAGTAGACATTTTTTTTTTAATATATGAAATTTATTGTCAAATTGGTTTCCATACAACACCCCGTGCTCATCCCAAAAGATGCCCTCTTCAATACCCATCACCCACCCCCCCCCACCCCCCATCAGCCCTCAGTTTGTTCTCATTTTTTAAGAGTCTCTTATGCTTTGGCTCTCTCCCACTCTAATCTCCTTTTTTTTTTCCTTCCCCTCCCCCATGGGTTCCTGTTAAGTTTCTCAGGATCCACATAAGAGTGAAAACATATGGTATCTGTCTTTCTCTGTATGGCTTATTTCACTTAGCATAACACTCTCCAGTTCCATCCACTCACCAAACTCCACACCCAAAAAACAAATAATCCAGTGAAGAAATGGGCAGAAAACATGAATAGACACTCCTCTAAAGAAGACATCCAGATGGCCAACGTTTTGGTTTTTTAAAAAAAAAAGTTGCTCTTCAGCAAATGGCTTCCCACTACACTAAGAAGAAAATCCAAATTTTGTGCCATACTATGGTGTGTACGCTCAGACCAAGTCTTTCTCTCCAACTGTGTCTCCTTCCCCTCTTTCCTCTTAGCTGCACTTATGCTCTCTCACCCTTTTGCTATTCCAGGGACTTCCCAAAGCTCATTTCTGCTCTAGGCCATTGTGTTTCTGCCTCACCAGTAGCTGACATCTTGTCTTTTGGCTTAAATGTTACTACCTCAGAGGACTCTGTCATGATCACCCAAGCCTCACACCTCCTCATGACTTATCACATCATCCTATTTATTTTCTGTATTGCACATATCATGACTTAAAATTATTTTGTCATGTATTCAATAACATTTCTTCTTATTTTCTATTCCTTCTCTGCCATCAATGGAATGTCAACTCCATGAGAACAGAAAGTTTATATTTCTTGTTTACCTTTATATTCCCAACACCTACAATAGTACCTGGAATGTAGTAAGTACTTAATAAATATTTATAGAATGAATTTAAGAATAAATGAATTTAATAATACTATAAGCATTCATCAAATGTACTCACAGTTTCAAGTGTTAGGAATTCCAGGAACAACTGTAAAGAACTATGTCAGTATGTCTGCTTCAAGAACAACTCACTCACTTTTTAAATAATAATAGCTAATTCTCTGTGACACATGTGTAAAATCCTCCCTATGTCTGTGAAAGACTTAGATTGTCCCCTCAAGACACTATAATTGAGATTATCTTGGAAAATATGGCCACATTTTTATGGCAGTTCTTCACAGTCTACATTTGAATGGAAACTGACATAGATACTGACATGTCAAAGACTTTCAAGCAGCGCAAAATGTTTCTCAAATGTTTCTCAAGGTAATCACTCTTTCCTAAAATTCCCAGATGGTTGATGCATTTCCCACATCATCTGGTCCACTCTTCTTTAGCACTCTTTCTTAGTACTTCTTAGTCTCCGCCCTGGTAAAAACTCAGATTGTCTTTTACATGGCCTGTCTTAAAGATATGCTATTTAGGAACACCTAGGTGGCTCAGTTTGTTAAGTGTCTGACTCTTGATTTGGGCTCAAGTCATGATCAAGCCCCCATTGAGCTCCACTTCAAGTGTGGAGCCTGCTTGGGATTCTCTCTCTCCCTCTCTCTCTGCCCCTCTCTTTCTCTCACACACACACACTCTCTCGCTCTCTCTCTCTCTCTCTCTCTCTCTAAAGATAAATAAATAAACACTAAAAAAATAAATATATGCTATTCAGATTCCCTGTCCAATGTCAAAGTCCAAACCAGACTGGCTTGATTGAGAATCCCTGTTCACTCCATAGACCTAATACTCAATTTTTGTCACACTCTAAAAGGTTCCCATTTTCTTTGGTGGCCTCTACTTATATTACCAGTCTGTGTACTTCTCAAGTTTGATCCACATTATTTGTTCTCCATCTCAGCTTGTTTTCCCTCTATCTCTTTATCCTTCCCTCTTTCATAATTTCTACCACCCAGGTTGAGATCTGGTACCCTCTAGTTTCAGGAAGAAAGTTTATACTTATTGCCATTTCCAGGGTTTCTTCCCTGATTAGTTATATTTCTTCCAAGGTTTAGAAAAGGCAAGTACATTGCTGTAATCCCAGGCAGCATTCCAAAAACCTGATACTTTCCTATCATTTTCAGTATTCTGTTTTTGTCTTCTCTTTAATCTTGAAGAAGCAAACTCTTCTCATAGTCCAGCAGGGTACTGTCCAACTTCCCTCCACTTGTGCCCATCATTTTAACAATGGAGTACACTTTGGACCCATTGATTACACTTTGGATTAGAATTAATCTATTTAATCACTTTTCCTTTATCCTTCATTCCCTTTAGATTCCTTTATTTCCCTGTGGAGCTTCACCACTTCTATGAGCACATGTGCAAACAGCCTTCTTTCCTATTTGCATTCCTCTCCCACCCACATCCAAACCTTCTCCAAGCTGCACTCTAAACTCAGCAGAACCCCCCCCACCACGCCGTCTAAACTCATCCGCTTCTCTCTCTCCCCTTATTTAAACAGCTCATAAAAGCCTATTTTTTTTTCAAAAAAACCTTTCTAATGAAATTAATATTATGTATTTATAGTTTTTTTTCTTTTCCCAATAGCTTCCAAAAAGTTATGCACATATAGTCAGTTGGGAAAAAATTACTCTTCTTATATACAACACAGATTGTATCATACTGCTTACTATACTTATCTCTCTGACTTAAGCAACATAAAAATTTCAGTTAATTATATTCTTAATACCAATTTTTTATTATCAGTAAAACTATAGTCCCATACTAAACATTTTAGAAGACACTGTGGAAATAATACATACCACTTATTATGAATATTTACAATGTATTAAGCACTTATACTAGGCACTTTATAAAATACTTAGTTTTCACAATAACCCTTCAAATTTGGGGAAAATAATTAAACTACTTAATTATATATTTTCAATGAGATAAGAAATATTCATATTTAAAATACAAGTGGACGGTGGTCTCTGGATTAGACGTTTGGAGGACGTTAGTTCACCAGCTTTGTTCATCATTATGTTTGGCATCTAGTATAATCGTGGGCACATGATAAACACTCATTTTGTATCTGGTGGATGAATGAATAAACAAATGGAAAGAGTTGCTGGAGATTACGTAAAAGGTAAATCCTAAAATTTGGATTTCATTTAGCCCTCTCAGACATCAAAGGCAATGTTTTTATTTTATTTTATTTTATTTTTCTGAAGTAATGAAGTTCTGGCTCTTTCCATGATCACATTCACTGCTACCTTAGTACTTTACTGTTACTAAGTATCTTTAATTTTACGTATTCTCAGTTGACTTTAATAGTGGCTGGAAAAAGTCACACCTATAAGATAGGTGAGCTTCCAAATGCGGTGGGAGAATGTCAGTCACGTGACCCAAGTTATAAGGCTTCGTACTACACTGGTTAATTCAATTAACATAGAGTAAGTAAATTTAGTCTCCTTCTTGCACCAAAAAGAATATGTTATAACAGTAATTAAACTTAATATTAACTATTATGCTACAAAATATTTTAGATACATTTTTCAAAGGAAAAAATCCAAGAGGTGGTTTAAAAACTTTCTCACTAGTTCTTCCTCTTCAGACAGCAAAATCACTTACCAGCAATTTGTTCTCCTACTTCAAGCGTGTTCCAATGAAGTTTCCCTCAGAAGCTTGTTTGCTAGAAGGCTTGGTTTCCTCTTTCTCAGCCAAATTATCTTTCCTATATTTTCGTACCAATGAAAGAGATACCCTCAGCTTACCTTTCCAACTTTCTTTCTCTCAGAGTTTGGTTTGTTCATTTGCACACATGGCAAAATCAAAAGTTGGTAAGGATAGATGTGCAGTAGCCTGATGGGGCTGAGATACTGTTTTTACCCAGTCAAAAGAAAGTATTTACATTTTACTCATGTTAGCTTTCTCGGGCCCACCTGTCAAATTATATTTCCCCAGCCTACAATGAAAGCATGAATGGGCAAGCATGTTGAATGAACGCCAAAAGAGAGTTCAATATTGGAAGGGATAGTGGAGCATCAAATCAAGGGAGTAAGCTTATTTATTAAACAAAGTTTGAGATGTATGAAAGAAATGAAAATGGGAGAATCAGCATCTACAAAGACCCAGAGGCAAGGACATTTCACCTTTAGGAAGATGGAAGTTGTTCAGTATGTCTGGATGAATATGAGATATCCCCCAGCACCCAGTTGTTCACAGTCCCTGATTAGTGAAATTTCCATGCTTAGGGTATCTTGTGGCTTAGTCAGCAATGTTTTGTATCCTATAAACCTTGGACCCTCCCGTTGAATAGAGCTGGTTAAACCAGGTGTGGTACTATCTCAATAACAGCCAACCATTCCTGCTGGCTAATGACATATGACTTATTAATGTTTATTTATTTTTGAGAAAGAGATATTATTTATTTTTGAGAGAGAGGGAGTCTGAGCATGAGCAGGGGAGGAGCAGAGAGAGAGAGACACACACACACAGAATCCAAAGCAGGCTCTAGGCTCTGAGCTGTATGCACGGAGCCCCATGTGGGGCTTGAACCCATAGACTAGGAGATCATGACCTGAGCCGAAGTCGGACACTTAACGGACTGAGTCACCCAGAGACCCCTGACATATAACCTATTGTGTGGCATGGGAAGATAAACTGGACCAATATGTTTCCTTTCTCAAAACCTTGGACTAAGAAAATGAGCAAGATGTGAATGAAAGTATATCTGAGAAGCATGTGACGGGACATATATACGGTAAAAATCATGAAGGAATAAAAGCTATTAGTAAGAATGAAAGGTCAATTAAGAGAGAAAAATGTAATGGTTATGCGGCAAAGCATACTCCTCTAAGCCCTTATTTAAAATACAATTTTTATGGGGTGCCTGGGTAGCTCAGTCAGTTGAACATTCGTCTCTTGATTTCGATTCAGGTCCTGATCTGAGGGTTGTGAGAACCAGTGCGGCAACAGGGCCCCGCTGGTGCGAAGTCTGCTTAAGATTCTCTCTCTCTCTCTCTCTCTCTCTCTCTCTCTCTCTTTCCCTGGACCCCTCTCTCACTCGCACGTGAGCATGCATGCGCATTCTCTCGCTCTCTCTCAAAAACAAACAAATAAATAAAATACAATTTTATTAAAAAAATACATCCCACAACTTTACCCTCATAAACATCAATGGTGAAGCTATATGATTAACCCAGCCACAGTCTACTTCACTTCTGTTTCTCCTAGTATTATTATAATAATGCTCTCAAAATGTCTTTGCAGCGTTCTTCTCATTCCATTTTCCAAATGATCTCATTTTGCAGATTATAAAATTGAGGCACTGAGAGGATTAGTGACTGGCCCAGGTAATGTTTGGTGACCCTTCAGTTAGAACTTACATTTTTTTTTTAACTCTTTTAGCATCTTCCCCATCAATGTGCCACAGTGAATCCCAGGACTACACATTAACAGCAGTCAGACTCCACATCTGCATTGGCCAGGTATTTTTCACAGTCATTCCCTCCTTCTCATCTAGATTGTCAGTTACATACTATAAATTATTTATATACCTTAAAGTATAAAACAACGTTTTTAATATTTAGCTTAATGACTTTCTGGTGTGCAACACTTCTGATACTGCCATTCTATCGAGCTCAGTGTAAATGACATTATTAAATTGTACTGGCAGAATAAAACAACATTCTTTAAGTCATGTGCTTCAGAATATTTTACTTTAATAAAGGTTTTGCAGTAGAAATCTCTTCCATAACTCACTTATTCTTTCTCATAAAACAAAAAGAAAAAAAAATTGTTCCAGGCCTTTAAAGGAGGGTCAAGTGAAAAATTAATCATAATAGCTATATTGGTGACAAAGTTGCTTTAGAATGTTTTTTAGTATTTAACAGACTATCCTTTGTTATAAGCATCAAGTCCTAAAGGTGTGGTCAAGGTAGGAGGAATTTAAGGAAGCACATATCCTGGTAAGTTCCAACATGGCAAAGGTTTCTTTGAAATTATTTGTCAAATCTTGTTAATTGCTTCATCTCCAGTGTTGCCATGGAAATAGTACATATTTAAAGCTCATGCATATACACACACGCACACACACACATCTCAGTATTTTTTGTACTTATACAATTATCTGCATGCTTATATTCAGTACAAATGAAATATTCTTCAGTAGTCTTACTGCTGTTGCTATCAGAAGTCTGTAAAAAGCGAAGTAAAATATGTAACTGGTAGACTGTAGTGAATTTTTTAAAATACAGCATATTCCACAAAACACAGATTTTTAAAATAAGCATGTGTGAATATACCGTGTGAGATCCCAAATGATGTTTTATTCAAATAACCTAACCAAAGACAAGTCTTCCTGAGTAGGTGGGATTAAGGTTCCTGCATCTGTGTTTTCCAGGTGCATCCTTGCTGACCTTGAAGGTAACAAATAGGTGTAAAAGACATCCAGGCCCCTACACTGCCAGCATTATGAGTTCTTTGTGATTGTGCAGGAGATACATTAGCATGATGCTGTGGCTCCCCGACTGCAGGGGAACCAAAAACTCACCTCTTGGATATTATTGCATTACAGCTTTGACTGGTACTCTGAAGTCAGGGAACCAAAAGGTGACAAAATACATTTTTAAACTTCCCAGACTGCATTTGTGTTAAGAATGCTGAAGGAGGAAAGTTCTGACTGAAGAACCATAAGCGTCCCTTTCACTTATCCCCGTGGACTTTGAAGGAAGCATATGGTAACCTGGCCTCGCCTGTGAGCACTTTCTGTTCCTAGGAACCTGGGTGATGGAGCAATTCGAGTTATTACTGTGTGAGGAAATCCTGGCTACTGCAGCCCAGCCGGCCGGGCCAAAGATTGTCTTCTTGATATGACTTGAGAACCAGTAATATTTTAACCCACAATTGCAGATAACCATTTACCTGCCAGTTACTTGGGGACCAGGAAAGATTTTTAATTGGAGACTTAATTTCATTTTCCTTGACATGAAAGCGTCCTCGCTATGGGACTGAGGGTCAGGAAGGGAGGAGGACAGAGGCTGGCTGGTTCCAAAGGACTGGAGCAAGTTTATAAAATAGAGACACTATTAACAACACTCTTGGTCTCTCTCTTTCTCTCATCGATTCTCTTAGAATCTAAGCCTTCTAAAAAGTTTTAACTTCTAAAGAAATTTACTACATATTAAACCCACGTCACCATATTGTCCCCTAGAAAGATTGCCCATTTGACACTCCCACCAGCAGCATCTGAGATCACCCAGCTCCCAGCAGTCTTGCCAGCTTTGTAACCGGCTTTCTCCATCTTTGCCAATTTCATAAAGGAAGATATTCTTCTCTTTAATTTTATTAGAGCCCATGTTGTCATTGGCTTAAATGATCATATTTGTAAATCTAACCTTCTAAAGTGTTTCCATTAATGTGCTTCATAGTAGTAAATCAATCTTGCATTCTTACGATAAAATCTACAAGATGATGATGAATGATGCTGTGAATACTCTGCCAGTGTCAGTTTGATCTTCATCATTTACGATTTCAACACCTATGTTAATTAGGGAGATTGGTTTCTGACAGTCTGTCCAGTAGCTGAGAATACTAACACACACCAGTGCCTGGAACTCTGGGAGGCCCAATATTATAAACCATTATTAGGCATATGGGGCAGGGAAGAAAAAATAAGGACAGGTGTTTTTACGGTTAAATAAATTACGAAGGCTTACCGTGCATTTTTGTATCTTTGAGATCCTAAGATGCCCTGTACTAGAGCACTCTGTTAAGATTTGTTTTATCCATGGTTTATTAAATTTATTTGGCTAAATATATGGAATGCTTTCTGTGTAGGATAACTATTAACTCCTGACAGGACATTCAAGTGTTTCGTTTAACATTTTGAAAAGGGTATAGTTTTCTTTTGTTCTATATTTGCCAGTGTAATGCCAGTTTCACAAAATTTAACCACCTTTCCTGTTCTCTACAATGGCTAAAATGGAAAACATATAATTTATTCCTTGAAAGTTTGAGAGAATGTTCCTATGAAATTAACTTGTCCTGGTGATTTTTGTTGATGATATTTTTTATTTATTTTTCAATTCCTTTTATGGTCATTGATGTATCTTGGTTTTACATTCTTACAGACACTTTTGGAAATTCTTTTTTTCAAAATAGTATTGTATAATTAACATTTTCAAATTAATAGAAAATTTTTATATACATCCTTCATATTTTTTAAAAAACCTTGTCACTTCTCACTATATTCGTTTTTATTTACAATATTTTATTTGATTTTCTCTCCTTTTTTCTTCATCAGATTTCTTCCAGTTCTACTCAGATGCAGTTGACATTTATTACTGTTTAAGTTTAAGGCATACAACACAATAGTCTTACTATAGTGTGAAATGATGATAGGCAGGAGTTTAGTTAGCATTCATTATCTCATGTAGATACAATAAAAGGAGAAAGTAAAAAAGAAAAACAAATTCCCTGTGATAAAAACTCCTAGGATCTATTTTCTTAACAGGTGCCCTATGTACCATACAGCAATGTTAGCTAACATCACCATTCTGTACATTACATCCCCAGTATTTATTTATCTTGTGACTGGAAGCTTGTACCTTTTGACCATCTTCCTCCAATTCTCCCTTTCCTTACCCCTGCCTCCTGCAACCACAAATCTGACTTCCCCCCACTCTTTTCAAGATTCCATGTCTAAGTGAGATCACATAGCATTTGACCTTCTCTGTCTGATTCATTTTACTTAGCATGATGCCCTCAAGGTCCATCCATGTTACCACAAATGTCAGGATTTCCTATTTGCTTATGGCTGAATAATATTTCTTTACACACATACACACACACACACACACACACACACACGTATATATATCACAACGTCTTTACCCATTCATCTACTGATGGACACTTAGGTTATTTCCATGTCTTGACTATTGTAAATAATGCTGCTGTGAATACAGGGGCGTAGAGATCTTTTTGAGTTAGTATTTTCATTTCCTTTTAAAATATTTTTTAGTATTTCCTTTTCTATGATTTTATTATTTAATTATCTCTACTTAAGTTTACCTATTGCTATTATTTTTTTGAATGATGCAAAGTTTATTTATATCCCCTCCTCATCAGTGATTAGCATAAAAATTAAGGCTCTGGATTTGCTTTTGAGTAAGATTTTGTCAATCTTTTATAAATTTTGCCATATAATATTCTCTTATTTGTTATTTTCTAAATGATTTATTAATGCAGTATTGGTCTCTTATGATTCAAGAATTATTTAGAAAAATGCTTTGTAAATTTTATTTGTTTATTTAATTTATGTGATTATTTTCTAATTTTATTGTAAGTATCCAAAAAATGCAAACTGCAACGTTTCTACACTGAGCTATGGCAATAATAATATTTCTAAATGTTCAATAAATGCTAAAAAAGAAGTTGTATTTTTCTGGGGTATCTGGGTGGCTCAGTCAGTTAAGCATCCAACTTCGGCTCAGGTCATGATCTCATTGCTTGTGCATCAGGCTTTACGCTGACCGTGTGGAGCCTGCCTAGGATTCTCTTTCTCTTCCTCTCTCTCTGCCCCTCTCCCCCCTCAAAATAAATAAATGAACTTTAAAAACAAAAGAAGTTGTATCTTCTCTATATAAGATAGAAAGTTTCAGGTAGTCAAAATTATATCTTCTCTTTAAAAATTTTATATATTATTGATCTCTTTTATCTTCTAAATAATTAAAGACGTATAATTTCTTCAAGTACAATTGCAATGACTTGAAAGTATCCTTATTTTCTAGACTTCTAAAATATATTCCAAATATATTTCATATATAAAATATTTAAAATATATTCTAAAATATATTCAAAAATATGTTTGATATATAAAATGTAGAGCTCTTATAATTTAATTGGGTAAAGGAGAGTTTGTTAATATGAAATACCCTTTTGTCTTCTTTAATGTATTGCCTGAATTTTACTCCATTTGAAATTTAATATTACCACTTATAATTTGTGTTTATCTTTACCTTTTAGATTGACAATTCTCAAATGTGGTCTAAAAACTCTTGGGAATCCCTGAAACCCTTTCAGAAAGCTTATGAGGTCAATCTTTTCAGAATAATTCTAAGATATTTGCCTTCCTCACTCACGTTCTTTCAGGAGTGGACTGTAGAATGTTCCAGTCTACATGATGTGTGGCTTTGATACATACACACATCACACTCTGAAGGGTAATAGTAGGTGTGCTTGTGTATTTTTATGTTTTAAAAATTTCTCAGTTTTATGAAACTTCTGCAAGAAAACATGGGAAAAAGCCTCTGTGACCTGGGTTAGGCAAAGCTTTCTTAGATAGAATACAAAAGCACGAACCATATTAAAAAATTGATAAATGGGAGTTCATCAAAATTTAAAACTTCAGCTCCTTGAAAGACACTTAAAGAAAAATAAAAAGGAAAAGAAAAGCCACAAGTAGAAGAAAATATTTGCAAAACATACCCTGACAAAAGACTAGTATCCAGAAGATATAAAAACACCTCTTAAAATTCAATAATAAGAAAACAACCCAATGGGTGGAAGATTTGAACAGACATGTTACCAAAGAAGAGACACAGATAGCAAATAAGCACTGAAAATGTGCTGTATATCAGTAGCCAACAGGCAAATGCAAATTAAAACCACAACAGGATAATACTACATATCTATTAGAATAGCTAAAATAATTTTTAATTGACAATACCAAGTCCTGGCAAGAATGCTGAGTAAATAGAACTCTCATACGTTGTTAATGGAAATGCAAAATTTTTCAACCACTTTGGAATTGTCTTTATTGAGTTATTATTTCTTATACAGTTTCTTATAAAGTTAAGCATACACTGACCATACAATATAACAATCCCAACTCCTAGGTCTTTACCCAGAGAAATAGAGGCATATATCCCCGCAAAACCCCATACACAAATGTTCATAGCATCTTTATTTATAATAGCCAAAAAACTGGAAAACCTCAAACATCCATTGACTGGTGAATGGATAAAAAAATTCATGGGGCAGCTATACAATGGAATAGTACTCAACAATAAAAGGGACCAAACTATATGTAACAACATAGATGAATCTCAAAAGCATTATGACAAGTGAAAGAACCCAGACTCCATACACTATGTAATGATTCCATTTATATGACATTTGCAAACAGTAAAAATATAGAGCCAGAAAATGGAGTGTTCCAGGACTGGTAGTAGAGAGAGGCATTTGACCTCAAAAGGGCATGGAAATATTGTGATGGTGGTTATACAACTGTAGAGATTTGCCAAAAGTCATAGACTTGCATATGTAAAGAGTAAATTTTACTATGTATACAGCAATCGACCTGACTAAAAAAAATCAGTTTAATTTATAACACAATCTATATTGATAGATATAATCTATTTAAATGAAAGCTGTTTGTGTTCTCAATTTTTATAAGGGTAAAGAGATCCTGAGATCAAAAAGCTTGAGAACCATTATAAGGTCATGATAAATCATCTAATTTTTATTTCTCTCTTCATTTTGTTTATTGTATTGTGTTACAGCAGCATGCTATTAGATTTTTTAAACTAGTACCTTCAACTTTTATTAAAATTGGAACATGTAATTACTGCTAAATTTTTTTTTTATTTTGACTACTTCAGTCTCTTCAGTTTACCTTTTTCAAACATTATCTTTTGCTATGTCCAATTTTAAATTTATTCAGTCATTTAAAAATATAGTGTGTGCCTATTTGAAATAACCTCTAAGTTTCCACACACACACACACACACACACACACACACACAGATACACATATAGCTTTTTCTAAATACCAGGGTAAAAAAAGGAAAAAAAAAAAGTCTTTTATCTTTTCTATACACCTGATGAGATCAGAAATTAATCAGTTTACCCATCCAATCTCACTCTAATCTGTGGTGTTAAGAAATAAGCTCTTAATGGGGTTCCTGGGTGGCTCAGTCGGTTAAGCAGCTGACTTGATTTCGGCTCAGGTCACAATCTCATGGTTCCATGAGTTCGAGACCCACAATGGGCTCTATGTTGACAATATGGAGCCTGCTTGGAATTCTCCTCCTCTCTGCTTCTCCCCACCCCCCCAACTCACATATGCTTTCCCTCTCAAAATAAATAAATAAACATTAAAGAAAAGAAGTGAGCTATTACCATAATTCAAATTATTTTGTAATATATATGTTCTTTATTAAGAATTATGCATCTGTTTTCAAATGGATTAACAATAATCATAAATTTATAAATAAGCATTTATTAAGCCTAACATTTTTTGCTTATTTACACATTTTATTCCTTCAATTATCAAATGTTGAAGGATTTTTTTTTTTCTGATTGCTGCATCGAGCATATTCTATCAATCCATCATGTTCCTTCTCCATTCTGTTCTCTCTCCTGAGAGATTGGCCTGAATAATGTACACCATTGGGATGCCCACCCTGTGGTTTTCTGTTGGATTTGGCCTCTGGGGCCAAGAGTTTGGAAGAGAAAGGAGAGAAATTAGTGTATTATTTCCCTTTGTCAGGTTGCTTCAAAATGGTTTGTTCCTTAACAGAAAACCACAGATCATCTTTTTTTTTAATGTTTATTTATTCTTGACAGAGAGAGAGAGTGTGTGTGTGTGTTTGTGTGTGTGTGTGTGTTTGTGTGTGAACAAGGGAGGGTCAGAAAGAGAGGGAGACACAGAATCTGAAGCAGGCTCCAGGCTCTGAGCTGTCAGGACAGAGCCTGATGTGGGGCTCGAACTCACTAACTGTCTCATGACCTGAGCCAAAGTCGGATGCTTAACCCACTGAACCAACCCGGTGTCCCAGAAAGCCACTGATCACCTTAAGGTGGCCTGCCCTATGTAACATACTTACATTTGGGATTTGATGACCTCTCCATCTCCTTTTTCCCTTGGGTCTATGAGTAAGATAGTCTGCTGCTGTTACTAGTTCTGGATTCTTACCTTAATCTTTGTGGTTCCCAAGCATCTCATCCACTCCCTTGAAATTAGTCTGTCTGTAAATAAACTCTCCTCAGATTATTCTGAGTCTCCATCCATTTTCTGTAGGGACACTGATGTCACTGATTATTCATAAATTTGGCCAAGATATAGCTTGGCATAGCATCTCTTTTCATGCTCTTTTCAGAATACGATGAGCTTTTTCAATCCACATTTACCAAGTTTGGGGGCCTTTTTTGTTTGTTTTTTCAGTCCAAACATTACAGTTCAATTTGCCTTTATTTACTGAATCTGTCCCAGTTGTTTGGCATTGTCCTTAAGTTGACATGTAATTTTTATGTTGAATCCTTGCTCTCTATCTTTTCTAACTGCCGTATTCTTTCTTATTGCTATTGTTTCTTTGTCTGCATTCTGGGGGACATGTAGTATATTTATCCTTGACATTACCCATTTGGTTTTCTGCAACAACAGTTCTTCCCTTTACGAGCATATTTTTATTCCGTTATTACATTATTAGTTATAGGGTTTAAAAAAAATAATCCCACCCCCAGTGTTTATTTTCATAGTACTACTTTTCTGGATGACTGTGGCTTTTATTTCATAAGAATTTTATCTTCTTGTAAACTGGATGTTTATCCAGTAAAATGAAAGCATTGAGACTAGGTGTTTTTATTAAATTTATATTAAATTTTCTTCTGTTCCCTGCGAGAAATCTCTTTCGGCATCCTATTCTTTTAATAATAAATCTTCAAGATGGTATTCCACTTCCATATACTGTAATACTTAAAGAAATTTTTTTGCCCTCCACTATCCAAATTTCCCCAGGTCTGTTTACTATCCATTTTTGGATGAGTAGACTCCCAGGTTCATATGCCCATCTGAAGAACAAGATTATGTATACAACTTCTGGCTTCATTCCTGTGTCTTCCATCATGCAGTATGGATATGCTCATCTTGTCCATAATTCTGTAACACTTAGAGTGATTGGAATATATGAAATAATCTAATTTGCAGTTTGTCAAATTAGTTGTCCTACCAGGGCTTTCCCTGATCTTCCTCCATTTACAGCTTTTTGCCTCTGTGACATAATGAGCCGCTCCTATTTTCTTTTTATAACTCCCTGTTTTGTGCTCTTTTATCATTTTGCTTTTTAGCTGCAAAACGTGTTTAAAAAGAGCCATGATGGTGAGAGGAAAAGGGGTTGGTGCTTCAGCAAACTTCTAAGAAAATACCTGTGTAGATGACAGCTGCCCATTTCAATGTCTGGAAGAGGCCCAGGGACTTGGAGCCAAGAACTTGACGTTAATAGGACTAAAGTAATTCTATCTTCCTGGGGACCCTTATATGAGCTCTATTAGAAAAAGCGAACAGTGTATATAAGACTATTGGCCACAGTGGAAATTCTAGTGGCTTTATAATTTGTGGAAATACTTCACAAATTATGGGTATAGATCAGCACTTACTTCTGCTTCTTAGTATTGTGTGACTTTCCACATTTCTATGTGTGAGATAGGAGAAACTGCAACAGGAAGTAATACACAGAAGCCTGGAAAATACTTTGACACAAATTTATGTGTTCTTAGAATGTAAGATAAACTTCTGAAGAAGTGAGGCTTAAATTGGAATTTCAGAGAATCCTTTTTCTGAGGTTGCTTTTGATGACATCAAATTAAGATTTACAAGGACCACATTTAAAAGTCTATTCATTCCTTTTTAGATATCTTGGTTATTATCAACTGTTTCATTTATTGCTCAGATTCAGGAAAGAATTCAGGTTTTGTGGGGGTGGAGACTGATGTACTAAGGAGACTCTTTAAGAAAAAAATACAAAATCATGAATATGAAATTAAGTACAAATGATTACTTATTTAAAATGGAGAATGAAAATATAACATTTAAATGTCTTAAAAGTCTGACAAATAACATAAACATCACAAAGCTCAGAAAAATAACAATATTTTTATTAATTGACCAACACAGTTATATAAGTCATTTTTTTAAGACACTTTTGGCTGCACACTTTTTAATCAGTACTCTATAGGACAACAATTTTATAATACAATTTTTATTAAGGAAATGGAAAATAATTCAGTATTTTATCTATCATCATTGACTGATCAAAATTTATTTTACTTAATGATGTTTTACAAAGTTTCATTCAGCTTCACAACTTATTGATATTACATAAAGTTTTATGTTGTTATAAGACTTGGGAAGCATTCCAACAAGTTAATTTTTTATATAAACTATAGCTTATGGGAAAAAATGTCCATAGCTGTCTCCTGGTCCACACATTTCAAACTCTGTTTCTCTGCCACTACTGATTATACATGGCCCACCACTGGAGGACACATTCATAACCTGATACAGATGCTCCTCTTTGTCATAGTGCTGGGTGGGTCAAAGCAAAAGATGCTCACTACATTTTTGATAGACATTCCTATACCAGGAGAGCTAGCAGTGACATAAACATTCATAGAAGTGACCGAGAATTCCATAAATACATTCCATGAAACCTAAATTAAATGTATCCACAACTCAGCTTCCCATGAATAGCCAGATCCCAGGTTCAGAACTTTACAAGTTTAGCATTCTGCTAATGTCTCTAAGATACAGAGCTTGTCTGAATGAGACTGCATAATAGTTCAGGCGTTTCTGGAAGCAAGTTCTCAATATTTTTCCTTTTTTTTTTTTAAGAGTTCCATGTGTATAATTATTTTTCTTTGTAACTCCACATTTTTTCTGAGTATCTATTCTTTGCTGATACATTTGTTGAAACTAGTGGATAGTGAGAATGAATTGACTGAGTTCTATGACAGGCTTTTCCAAATGTTTTGTAAAATGCTAGTGTCCTGTCCTATTATTTCACATAAATAGCATGTGATATAATGGCTGTCTCTCATACCTAACTTTTCAGTTTGGTTTTTATACAGTGGCTCCATTCTCCTTGTTAAGTTGGTGTTTGGCAAGTTTTGACAATGGAAGGACATTTTAAACTCCCTTTGGAAGGAAAAGCCTGCTCTTATTTGAAGTCCATTGCATAACTCCATAACCTACTTCCTGATTTCCTCCTGACCCCACTGAACATTATCCTAGAGGCAGCAGTTGACCTGTATTTCTATTAAATTATTTTCTGCTATATAATATGTAGACTCTATATGTACATACAAAAAATAATGTGCACAAAACTAAGAGATTTATTTAATGAAGTTTGGTATGAATGAGACGATAAGGTAGGGAGAAGCAGACTGGCAAACAGGAATAGAAGCACATGAGACCATCTATATCATGGGCTGGAGACTAAACAGAAGTGACTACCACTTAGTGTGCATTTCAGAGTAGGAAAATTCTTCCATTGGCTCAACAATGGACATGGGAGGCTGAGTTTACATCTTTAAGATGTAATTCTGCCATGGTCTTTAAGGAAAGTCAAATCAGTACTGAATAGTCTGGATTCATGCTTCCTCAGATCACAAACCCTTCATTCTTTTGTCATTTCTGATCCAGGATTTGACTATAAGCTTTGACCTTGTGTTGATACCTTTAGATTTCAGTATCTTCTATTCTCCAGCATAAGATCTTAGGGGAAACAAAAGGCATAAACTTTATAGTCAAGCAGATCTGGGTTCATATTCCAACTCTTACACTTACTCACTGTGAGACTGGGAAAAAATACTTTACTTAAACTTCATATTGCTCGTCTGGAAATTAGGAATAGTTAAATCTTTCTTAGAAATCTGTGAAGATGAGATACAATATTGTACCTACGGCCCTGGGACAGTATCTACTGTATAGTTCTTTTCATTTCATAATTCTGTCATCTGATCCTCATCAAAGCTTTAAGTCCATATTATATACATGAATTTGATAGTAATTTTTAAAAATTATGCTGTTTCTAGCATAGAAATAAAGAGACAAGTTTACAAAACTGCTTCCCCAATTCTAAGATTGTCTCAATGCTGCCTTTCTAAGAAGAAAAGTTATCTAATGATTGGAAACCATCAAACAAGGATAAGGTATAGACAGGCAAATAAGATGATTTAAGATATATGGAGGTCATTGGAGGCCAGGAAAGCTTCTAATTACCCAAAATTTCTTTCAAAGATCTGAAGTCAGTCAAACCATGAAGGAATCCTCCACTCTAAGAAGCCAACCTACTTTTCAATACTTGCTTCCACTATTCTCTATAACTCAAGTCTCTAATTTCTTAAGATTCCTTCCATATCCCTATCCCCAAACTTTTACTCGTATGTTATGTGTTTTATTTTGGAACACTCCCTCTCCTCACCTCTGCTCTTTTAGATCAAACTATTCTTCGGGTTTCTAATTCAATTTTAATACTTCCATGAAACCTCAATGGCTATTATGAAAAGAAATGGGTAGAAGAGACTCTAAATCCTCACTTGAATCAGAGAAAATATGTCTTTTCTAATTTTTATATTTTATTCTCAATCTCCAAGATTTTCCTCTTGCTTAAAAAAAGTTGGAAATCTACTATTAATTTTGCTCAGATTATTCCCATATGTTTGTTTAACATTTCTCAGCTACAAAGTTGACTTTCAACAAAAGGTGTATTCTTAGTAGGCATGGGTCATTCATAGTTTACATCTTTAAGCAATGTCTACAGTACCCAGATCGTGTTTTAAACAGTTTGAGCACTCAATAGATTTTAATCAAGATATATATAAGAGTTTTTCCTTACTATGGATTGAACCATGTCTTTAAAAAATTCATAGGCTGAAGCCCTAACCCTTAGTACCTCAGAATGTAATTTTATTTGGGAAAGGGTTTTTGCAGAAGTAAATAATTATGATGAGGTTACACTGGAGTAAGATAAGCCCTTAATCCAAGAAGGTCAGTGTCTTTATAGAAAAAGGAAATTCAGATATAGACATGCACACAGAGAAAACGCCACGTGAAAATGAAGATAGATATTGGGGTGATGCAGCAGAAGTCAAAGACACACCAAAGGTTGCCAGTACATGGCAGAAGCTAGGAAAAACACCTTGAATAGATTCACCCTCACATCTTTCAGAGGGAACTAACCCTACGGACACCTTGATCTCAGAATTCTAGGCTTCAGAACGGTGAGACAATACATTTCTGTTGTTTAAGCCACCCAGCTATGGTACTTTGTTACCACAGCGCTAACAAACTAACATGGTCCCGAATGACAGAAAGAGACGAAGGACAAAGCAAATGGGATCCTCTCAGTTTCCTGTGAAACTCTGGATTCACCTGTGAGGAAACGGCAGACACTTGCAACTTCTGCTCGGCAAATCCCAGGTCTTGTGGTGAAGGAATGTGGCCCAGGGCAGGCCAGCATGTTACACTGTTTGAGCAAAGGCAGTGCTCACTGTGATTTTAGGGCAGCAACAGAACCGAGAGTTCTGTTAGGACTAGGACTCTGCCTTGTGTCTCTCAGGTAGCACAGTGCAAACAGCAGGAAGCAGAGGTCTGGCCTCTGTTGGGATCACCATGGAAACGCAGCCATGGCCAATGCAGAGGAGTCAGGACTCTTTGGTCTCCTTCTCCAAGGCAAAGCACTGCAGGATTAAATCCACATTGGCTGCAGGGTGCGTTGAACAAGGTTTGGTGGTGGTAAACCCGGAGAGGCTGGCTGCACAATCCATACCAATATAATCATGCCTCTGAAATTGTTCCTTTCCTTAGTTTTCTCTTTAAAAAATGTCTAGGGTCTCAAAGTATAGATTTAGAAGGCGATAGTGATTGCTCTGGGCCTCGAAAAAAAAAGCAATAAGCAACCCCACAGAGGAAATATGTGAAGGTTTACTTGTCATGAAATCACAAGACTGGAATAAAGCCTAATAGAGCCTGAGATCCATCCCTCTATCACTAAGCCTTTTCTTAAAGATAAGAAGCTACCTTATAAAGAAAGGTAAGAAGGCAATTTTCTGTCTCTCTTCTCTGCTACCTGTTACTTGGAAGGGGAAGGAGAGGAAAGATGTAAAGACTGAAGAAATACATTGATAATACTAAAAACCACACCCATATTTACTCTACATGTTACAAAGTGATTTTTGTGCCTGCTATTTTATTTTCCCCTCTCAGCAACCCTATGAGGCAGATATTTTTTATCGTCCTTTTACAAATTAAGAAACGCTTATTTTTTTTTTCCAAAAATGAAACTCAGAACTGGTTCAAGTTCATATATTTAATAATTACCTGCTGAAACCTCACATTCAGAGCTTCTAGCTTCAAATCAGATATTATTTCCACTAAGACGTGCTAGAGAGAAGAATCAGCAATGGGGGAGGAGGAATAAGAAAGAAACAAAAAAGGAAAATGCATGTGTGGGAAGGGGGCTCCCTGCCATCCGGGGAGCAGAATCAAACACCCAAAGGGAAGAGAGGACATTCATTTCCCACCTCACCTTAGTATGGCCTGGCCTCTGGCCGTGCTACATTGCTGAGTGTCAACTCTTTATAACATTAGTATCATTATCCTCCAACCCTGTTTCCTTCTTTACAAGCCCAACCCCATTAGCATTTCTTCCTAGGCTTCAGTCTCCAGTCTCCAGTCTCTTGGCACCTTTGTACCTTCTCTCTGAACCTTCCACACATGATGTCTTTATTCCCTCTCAGTTGTAGAAGCCAGAGCTGGATGAAGTCTTTCAAGTAGTTTTTAGCTTCTACCCACCATTCTCTACTGCACAGTGAGGGAGTCTGTCAAAGATTGGAACATGATTTACTTCGGGCTGCCCAGGTGGCTCAGCTGGTTGAGAGGTTAGAGACCAATTCTTGATTTTGGCCCGAGTCATGATCTGATGTTTCGTGATATCAAGCCCCAGGTCAGGCTCTGCACTCACAGCTCAGAGCCTGCTTGGGATTCTCTCTCTCTCTCTCTCTCTCTGCCTTCCCCCCACCTCTCTCAAAATAAATAAGTTAACATTTAAAAAAAAGAACATGATTTAATTCAATGCATATATCAGTTTTTAAATAAACTACATTTCAGGTAATGAGACATATATGATGGAGGACCAGTGTTTTATTTCACTCACTATCATTTTAGCTGTTTTTCCTTGTATTAATAGCACCTGATAATTAAACAATTAAAAAAGAAAAATAAGGGGTTCCTGGGTGGCTCAGTTGGTTAAGCATCCAGCTCGATCTCAGCTCAGGTCTTGTTCTCAGGGTTGTGAGTTCAAGCCCTGTGCTGGGCTCCACGCTGGGTGTGAAGCTTACTTTTAAAAAATGAGATCTAGTTTTGGGACACCTGGGTGGCTCAATTGGTTAGGCATCCAACTTCAGCTCAGGTCATGATCTCGCGGTCTGTGAGTTGGAGCCCCGCGTCAGGTTCTGTGCTGACAGCTCAGAGCCTGGAGCCTGCTTCCGATTCTGTGTCTCCCTCTCTCTCTGCCCCTCCCCTGCTCATGCTCTGTCTCTCTCTGTCTCAAAAATGAATAAAAACAGGGGCGCCTGTGTGGCTCAGTCGGTTGAGCGTCCGACTTCGGCTCAGGTCATGATCTCACAGCTCGTGAGTTCGAGCCCCGTGTCGGGCTCTGTGCTGACCGCTCAGAGCCTGGAGCCTGCTTCTGCTTCTGTGTCTCCCTCTCTCTCTGCCCCTAACCCACTCACATTCTGCTTCTGTCTCTCTCAATAATAAATAAACATTAAAAAAAAAAATTAAAAAAAAATGAACAAAAACATTAAAAATTTTTTTAAAGGAAGAAAAATAAGTTTATTCCAAACAGTACTGTATATCCCCATTTCCCAGGCTGTCTCTCATCTAAGGATATCATTTTCCAATACAAGCAACAGTGAATCCTGAGAAATGTTAAGTCAAAACTTTCCATCAAGTGATGATGGGGAAAAAATTGGTTATTGATTTCTGGTGTCATCACTCAGAAACAAGAGGTAACATTAATTAATTATTTACTATGTATTAATCACCATGTGCTAAGGCCTTCATGTTTATTATGAACCTTTAATTCCCCACAACCTTAGGAACTAGATATTGTACCTTCCATACTGTAGAAAAGGAGCACCAGTCTAGGTCCATTTAACTCCAAAGCTTTTGGCCACTATGTTATACTCCCAGAATATGAGCAGTGTTCTATACTGCCTCATCAACAGAAAACAAAATGCTATTATAAGAAAAGGAGTAAAGTATGTTTTACAGATTTCTAAAATAAATAATGCTAACTTTAAAATGTAGGAAAGAAAGAGCATAGAAAAATGGTTCCTTAGAGTATTGATGGTAATACCAAAATGAATATTTCAGATTTGACAATCTAACCTGACTAGTGCCTTCATCATCTTATTTTTGCTATCCCTCTGAACCAAGAAAGCAGGAACCATATCTATGTCTCAGTTAACCAGAACATAGTATAGTCAGGCTGGCTATGTCAATTAACTCCAAATGCGAAATGGTGGGTCAGTTCAGTCACTAAACAACCCAATTAATAGATGAGAGTATGTAGCAGCCTGAATGTGCCATTGCTAATTTCATCCCTGCCTGTTGACTTTTTGGTAATTGATCCGATCCATCATGCACCTAGCCCACTTGGTTTCCAAAATGCCTGGAATACTGTGTGTGGTGTTCTAGCTATTTCAATAATATAATTATGGCCTTTGAATTCCTCTTTCTCAAAAAGAATTAACTTTGGGATGAAAGCAAATACAGCAGTCCTATGGATTCTGTAGCTGAAATAGATATATTCTTTATCTTATATCTCTAAATTATGACAGATATGTAACAATAAAATAAATTGCCTTTAAAAGTGTTTACACACTAGAGTCCTTTGAATTGCCATGCTGATAACTAACAATACTATTAATTAGTATTAACTAAAGATTATATAGTTTTACTTGTTATTTTAAGATAAAAATTCTACCCGGGCACCTGGGTGGCTCAGTCGGTTGGGCAGCCGACTTCGGCTCGGGTCATGATTTCGCAGTCTGTGCGTTTGAGCCCCGCGTCCGGCTCTGTGCTGACAGCTCAGAGCCTGGAGCCTGTTTCAGATTCTGTGTCTCCCTCTCTCTGACCCTCCCCCGTTCATGCTTTGTCTCTCTCTGTCTCAAAAATAAATAAACGATAAAAAAAAAGATAAAAAGGGGAGAGGGAAATGGCTGCGTAGGAGGAGGCTGGGCTCACCGCGCGTCCTGCTGATCACTTAGATTCCACCTACACCTGCCTATATAACCCAGAAAACCGCCAGAGGATTAACAGAACAGAGTCTCCGGAGCCAAGCGCAGACGAGAGGCCCACGGAAGAGGGTAGGAAGGGCGGCGAGGCTGTGCGCGCTCCACGGACTGGCGGGAGGGAGCCGGGGCGGAGGGACGGCTCGCCGGCCAAGCAGAGGCCCCGAGTCTGGCTGGCAAAAGCGGAGGGGCCGGAGGGACTGTGTTCCGACAGCAAGCGCGACTTAGCGTCTGGGAGGTCATAAGTTAACAGCTCTGCTCAGAAAGCGGGCAGGCTGGAGGACAAAGGGAGGGAGAGCTGCTGAGCCCCTGGATGACAGAGCTCAGTTTGGTGGGGAACAAAGGCACTCGCCAGCGCCATCTCCCTCGCCCATCCCCCAGCCAAAATCCCAAAGGGAACCAGTCCCTGCCAGGGAACTTGCTCGCTCCGCGCAAATACCCAACTCTGAGCTTCTGCGGAGCCAAACATCCGGCAGCGGATCTGTCTCCCTCCCGCTGCCACAGGGCCCCTCCTGAAGTGGATCACCTAAGGAGAAGTGGGCTAAACCTGCCCCTCCTGCCCCCGTGCACCTTTCCTACCCACCCCAGCTAATACGCCAGATCCCCAGCACCACAAGCCTGGCAGTGTGCAAGTAACACAGACAGGCCATGCCACCCCACAGTGAATCCTGCCCCTAGGAGAGGGGAAGAGAAGGCACACACCAGTCTGACTGTGGCCCCAGCGGTGGGCTGGGGGCAGACATCAGGTCGGACTGCGGCCCCGCCCACCAACTCCAGTTATACACCACAGCACAGGGGAAGTGCCCTGCAGGTCCTCACCACTCCAGGGACTATCCAAAATGACCAAACGGAAGAATTCCCCTCAGAAGAATCTCCAGGAAATAACAACAGCCAATGAACTGATCAAAAAGGATTTAAATAATATAACAGAAAGTGAATTTAGAATAATAGTCATAAAATTAATCGCTGGGCTTGAAAACAGTATAGAGGACAGCAGAGAATCTCTTGCTACAGAGATCAAGGGACTAAGGAACAGTCACGAGGAGCTGAAAAGCGCTTTAAACGAAATGCAAAACAAAATGGAAACAACGACAGCTCGGCTTGAAGAGGCAGAGGAGAGAATAGGTGAACTAGAAGATAAAGTTATGGAAAAGAGGAAGCTGAGAGAAAGAGAGAAAAAAATCCAGGAGTATGAGGGAAAAATTAGAGAACTAAGTGATACACTAAAAAGAAATAATATACGCATAATTGGTATCCCAGAGGAGGAAGAGAGAGGGAAAGGTGCTGAAGGGGTACTTGAAGAAATTACAGCTGAGAACTTCCCTGAACTGGGGAAGGAAAAAGGCATTGAAATCCAAGAGGCACAGAGAACTCCCTTCAGACGTAACTTGAATCAATCTTCTGCACGACATATCATAGTGAAACTGGCAAAATACAAGGATAAAGAGAAAATTCTGAAAGCAGCAAGGGATAAACGTGCCCTCACATATAAAGGGAGACCTATAAGACTCGTGACTGACCTCTCTTTTGAAACTTGCCAGGCCAGAAAGGATTGGCACGATATCTTCAGTGTGCTATACAGAAAAAATATGCAGCTGAGAATCCTTTATCCAGCAAGTCTGTCATTTAGAATAGAAGGAGAGATAAAGGTCTTCCCAAACAAACAAAAACTGAAGAAATTCGTCACCACTAAACCAGCCCTACAAGAGATCCTAAGGGGGATCCTGTGAGACAAAGTACCAGAGACATCGCTACAAGCATAAAACATACAGACATCACAATGACTCTAAACCCGTATCTTTCTATAATAACACTGAATGTAAATGGATTAAATGCACAAACCAAAAGACATAGGGTATCAGAATGGATAAAAAAACAAGACCCATCTATTTGCTGTCTACAAGAGACTCATTTTAGATCTGAGGACACCTTTAGATTGAGAGTGAGGGGATGGAGAACTATTTATCATGCCGCTGGAAGCCAAAAGAAAGCGGGAGCAGCCATACTTATATCAGACAAACTAGACTTTAAATTAAAGGCTGTAACAAGAGATGAAGAAGGGCATTATATAATAATTACAGGGTCTATCCATCAGGAAGAGCTAACAGTTATAAATGTCTATGCGCCGAATACCGGAGCCCCCAAATATATAAAACAATTACTCATAAACATAAGCAACCTTATTGATAAGAATGTGGTAATTGCAGGGGACTTTAACACCCCACTTACAGAAATGGATAGATCATCTAGACACACAGTCAATAAAGAACAAGGGCCCTGAATGACACATTGGATCAGATGGACTTGACAGATATATTTAGAACTCTGCATCCCAAAGCAACAGAATATACTTTCTTCTCGAGTGCACATGGAACATTCTCCAAGATAGATCATATACTGGGTCACAAAACAGCCCTTCATAAGTTTACAAGAATTGAAATTATACCATGCATACTTTCAGACCACAATGCTATGAAGCTTGAAATCAACCACAGGAAAAAGTCTGGAAAACCTCCAAAAGCATGGAGGTTAAAGAACACCCTACTAACGAATGAGTGGGTCAACCAGGCAATTAGAGAAGAAATTAAAAAATATATGGAAACAAAAGAAAATGAAAAATACAACAATCCAAACGCTTTGGGACGCAGTGAAGGCAGTCCTGAGAGGAAAATACATTGCAATCCAGGCCTATCTCAAGAAACAAGAAAAATCCCAAATACAAAATCTAACAGCACACCTAAAGGAAATAGAAGCAGAACAGCAAAGGCAGCCTAAACCCAGCAGAAGAGAAATAATAAAGATCAGAGCAGAAATAAACAATATAGAATCTAAAAAAAACTGTAGAGCAGATCAACGAAACCAAGAGTTGGTTTTTTGAAAAAATAAACAAAATTGACAAACCTCTAGCCAGGCTTCTCAAAAAGAAAAGGGAGATGACCCAAATAGATAAAATCATGAATGAAAATGGAATTATTACAACCAATCCCTCAGAGACACAAACAAGTATCAGGGAATACTATGAAAAATTATATGCCAACAAATTGGACAACCTGGAAGAAATGGACAAATTCCTAAACACCCACACGCTTCCAAAACTCAATCAGGAGGAAATAGAAAGCTTGAACAGACCCATAACCAGCGAAGAAATTGAATCGGTTATCAAAAATCTCCCAACAAATAAGAGTCCAGGACCAGATGGCTTCCCAGGGGAGTTCTACCAGGCGTTTAAAGCAGAGATAATACCTATCCTTCTCAAGCTATTCCAAGAAATAGAAGGGGAAGGAAAACTTCCAGACTCATTCTATGAAGCCAGTATTACTTTGATTCCTAAACCAGACAGAGACCCAGTAAGAAAAGAGAACTACAGGCCAATATCCCTGATGAATATGGATGCAAAAATTCTCAATAAAATACTAGCAAATCGAATTCAACGGCATATAAAAAGAATTATTCACCATGATCAAGCAGGATTCATTCCTGGGATGCAGGGCTGGTTCAACATTCGCAAATCAATCAACATGATACATCACATTAACAAAAAAAAAGAGAAGAACCCTATGATCCTGTCAATCGATGCAGAAAAGGCCTTTGACAAAATCCAGCACCCTTTCTTAATAAAAACCCTCAAGAAAGTCGGGATAGAAGGAACATACTTAAACATCATAAAAGCCATTTATGAAAAGCCCACAGCTAACATCATCCTCAATGGGGAAAAACTGAGAGCTTTTTCCCTGAGATCAGGAACACGACAGGGATGCCCACTCTCACCGCTGTTGTTTAACATAGTGTTGGAAGTTCTAGCATCAGCAATCAGACAAAAGGAAATCAAAGGCATCAAAATTGGCAAAGATGAAGTCAAGCTTTTGCTTTTTGCAGATGACATGATATTATACATGGAAAATCCGATAGACTGCACCAAAAGTCTGCTAGAACTGATACATGAATTCAGCAAAGTTGCAGGATTCAAAATCAATGTACAGAAATCAGTTGCATTCTTATACACTAACAATGAAACAACAGAAAGACAAATAAAGAAACTGATCCCATTCACAATTGCACCAAGAAGCATAAAATACCTAGGAATAAATCTAACCAAAGATGTAAAAGATCTGTATGCTGAAAACTACAGAAAGCTTATGAAGGTAATTGAAGAAGATATAAAGAAATGGAAAGACATTCCCTGCTCATGGATTGGAAGAATAAATATTGTTAAAATGTCAATACTACCCAAAGCTATCTACACATTCAATGCAATCCCAATCAAAATTGCACCAGCATTCTTCTCGAAACTAGAACAAGCAATCCTAAAATTCATATGGAACCACAAAAGGCCCCGAATAGCCAAACTAATTTTGAAGAAGAAGACCAAAGCAGGAGGCATCACAATCCCAGACTTTAGCCTCTACTACAAAGCTGTCATCATCAAGACAGCATGGTATTGGCACAAAAACAGACACATAGACCAATGGAATAGAATAGAAACCCCAGAACTAGACCCACAAACGTATGGCCAACTCATCTTTGACAAAGCAGGAAAGAACATCCAATGGAAAAAAGACAGTCTCTTTAACAAATGGTGCTGGGAGAACTGGACAGCAACATGCAGAAGGTTGAAACTAGACCACTTTCTCACACCATTCACAAAAATGAACTCAAAATGGATAAAGGACCTGAATGTGAGACAGGAAACCATCAAAACCTTAGAGGAGAAAGCAGGAAAAGACCTCTCTGACCTCAGCCGTAGCAATTTCCTACTTCACACATCCCCAAAGGCAAGGGAATTAAAAGCAAAAGTGAATTACTGGGACCTTATGAAGATAAAAAGCTTCTGCACAGCAAAGGAAACAACCAACAAAACTAAAAGGCAACCAACGGAATGGGAAAAGATATTTGCAAATGACATATCGGACAAAGGGCTAGTATCCAAAATCTATAAAGAGCTCACCAAACTCCACACCCGAAAACAAATAACCCAGTGAAGAAATGGGCAGAAAACATGAATAGACCCTTCTCTAAAGAAGACATCCGGATGGCCAACAGGCACATGAAAAGATGTTCAACGTCGCTCCTTATCAGGGAAATACAAATCAAAACCACACTCAGATATCACCTCACACCAGTCAGAGTGGCCAAAGTGAACAAATCAGGAGACTATAGATGCTGGAGAGGATGTGGAGAAATTGGAACCCTCTTGCACTGTTGGTGGGAATGCAAATTGGTGCAGCCGCTCTGGAAAGCAGTGTGGAGGTTCCTCAGAAAATTAAAAATAGACCTACCCTATGACCCAGCAGTAGCACTGCTAGGAATTTACCAAAGGGATACAGGAGTACTGATGCATAGGGGCACTTGTACCCCAATGTTTATAGCAGCACTCTCAACGATAGCCAAATTATGGAAAGAGCCTAAATGTCCATCAACTGATGAATGGATAAAGAAATTGTGGTTTATATACACAATGGAGTACTACGTGGCAATGAGAAAGAATGAAATATGGCCTTTTGTAGCAACGTGGATGGAACTGGAGAGTGTGATGCTAAGTGAAATAAGCCATACAGAGAAAGACAGATACCATATGGTTTCACTGTTATGTGGATCGTGAGAAACTTAACAGGAACCCATGGGGGAGGGGAAGGAAAAAAAAAAAAAGAGGTTGGAGTGGGAGAGAGCCAAAGCATAAGAGACTGTTAAAAACTGAGAACAAACTGAGTGTTGATGGGGGGTGGGAGGGAGGGGAGGGTGGGTGATGGGTATTGAGGAGGGCACCTTTGGGATGAGCACTGGGTGTTGTATGGAAACCAATTTGACAATAAATTTCATATATTAAAAAAAAAATGAACGGTATCTACCAAAAAAAAAAAAGATAAAAATTCTATTTTTACCATTTTATTTTTTATTAAAACATTAATAATTCTCCATTGCCATAATTCTATCTTTTAGAGCTTCTGTGCAAATAAAATAATTGAAAAGACTAATCCTGTGACTAATAAAACTACATGATTTTAATGGGAAGAACACTAGGTCTACATTCCAGAAACCTAGATTATAACCTCAGCCACATCATAGATTTACAAAATTCAGACAATCTACAGGAAACATATCTAAAGGAAAGATATTTTAGAGACTGTTTAGTCCAAACCCTCAAAGAAGGGGATCTAAAGCCCAGAGAAATTCATTGCCATATCTCCTGATTCCTACCTTTGGATCCCTCCACCTCTACAGTCTAAGAATTTACAATAGAAAACTTTAAAAATAGAAAGTACATTTTATAACTAATTAGGTTGTGGAAATACCTCATGCCTCGATTACTATGGACAAATCTTTAAAGTACAATATAATTGTTAAGATTACATAATAGTGGTAGGCTTTAAGTTTTGCAATATGAATATATTTTGTAAAGCTTTTTTTAGTGAGATCAATTATACAAAATCATTAAATTTTGATCCACACACGTTCATTACATATTCCACTATTTTGTTTGGTTTTTTATAATGCTAATATTACTCTTTAGTATTAGTAACTAAACAAGATGGATTCAGTGGAGGCGGGGGGAAGTGTATAATGTGTGAATTCATAGATTTATATCTATCAATTATTTATTCATTCATTCATTTAATTATTCAACATATATTGACTGACTGCTCCTAGACTCTGGGACACAGAAATAAACAAGATATGGTGGCTTGCAGGCCCCACAACCCAGGAAGATACAGACATCCCAGCCTAGGATTAGAGCACTGTGTGTGAACAAGGTAAGAACAAAGATTAGCAAGCACACGGATGATGTTGATGTAGCCTGCTCAGGAATGGACAAGGATGAGATAACACCTACATTTCATGACTTACAGGATTAGTAGTAATAATAATAATAGATAATATTTTATTGATGCTTACAACATGCAAGGTGCTATTCTAAGCACTTTGCATCTATTAATTTATTTGATTCACGCAATAACCTTTTGAGGTAGGTCCTTTTTTTTATTTTAGAGAGAGAGAGAGAGAGACAGAAAGAGCACAAGTGGGGGGAGGTGGCAGAAAGAGGGACATAGAGACAGAGAGAGAGAGTACAAGTGGGGGGAGGTGGCAGAAAGAGAGACAGAGAGAGAGAGAGACAGAGACAGAGAGAGACAGAGAGAACCTTAAGCAGGTTCCACACTCAGCACAGAACCTGATGCAGGGCTCAATCCCACAACACTGGGATCATGACCTGAGCTGAAATCAAAAGTCAGAAGCTCAACCAACTGAGTCACCCAGGTGCCTTGAGATAGGTCCCATTATTATCCCCATTTTATACATGATGCAACTAAGACTCAAGGTCACAGAGTCATAAAGTGGCAGAACTTGAATTTGAACTCAAACAGACTCAAGGCAGTGACAAAGAAAAGGGAGTTAGAGTGAACAAAAAGAAGCTGAGTTAAGGTCACAGATGTCAGTAATGGCAAATCATAAAAGCTTTGTGTGGCTTATGAACAGTTATGAATTTATCCCAGAGGCTATACTTATGCAAGGCTCTTAGGTGTATCAAAAGTATGACTCAAGTACACACATTCTCACTTCCATCCCTTTGGTCACTTTTTTACCAGAAATGTCCTTCTTATACCCTCACTCTTTTTTAATTCTTTCCCATCCTTTAAAATCTACTCTGTGACACTTCCAGCCTATAAACCCCTCTGTCCCACTCTTCCAACACAAATAGCCCTTGTCACATAAGTCAATAATTCTACCTAATATTGTGCACTAATTTTTCCCATGTGTTTATCTAACCACCCTATATTAGTCACACACACACACACACACACACACACACACACACACTTAAAGGCAAAAATTTCCCAACCTCTCTATCTGGTCTTTCTGGTGCATTTTGCATAATCAAGAGATTTAAATCTCAACAATAGATAATTATAACTTGCTTGGCAAAGGCCCAAACTGCTGCCCAGATTAATGGAAGAAGAAAGATAAAATATTAAGAATAAATCACAACACATGTATTAGTGCTCACTGATTTTCTAATATCCTACTTCATATCTTGTACTACTTACAAGATAATCATACAGTTGAAGATTAGAAGGTCTCTTCAGTGTTTGTGTTGTTTTCTTATACCTTCCAATTCACCAATCTCCAGCCCCACTATTCAGACAGGATTTAATTTTTAAATTAGGCTTGACACTTGAGAAACTATTTATAAAGTTCTCCCACGTAGGAAACTCCATATCCTTCCATAGTAATTCATCCCACTCAACCAACTCTTCCCTATGTTTAATCTAAATCCCACACATTGCAGTTGGGGCCCATTTCCTCTTGTTTTGACCCCTGCTGTGTAAATGGAGAATGGTTGATTATCATCAGTTATAACTAAACCATTCTTTAAAAAAAAAATCAAGGTACTATTAAATAACCTAGGCCTCTCTTGTTTAATAATCAGTTATTTTAACCTATATTCATAGAGCTTACTTCCTAATTATTTTTATCTTCACCTCTAAACTCCCTCTAACTCCTAAGTGGAATCTAGAGCTTAAAAATGGGTCCCAGGGACTGTCTGGCTAGTGGCAAGCATAACTGAAAGATGACCTCATGGTTCCTGATTTCTGCACTTCTATTCCTGCCTCTCATTATGGTGACTCTACCCTCTATAGGGCTACTTTTTTGTTTCATTGCTTGATAATCACCCCTGGAATAGCCATCAGCCAGACTAAGGAAGATTACAAAGCAAGGATTCCCTTTTGGTAATTATTGTTCTGCCCCTTGTACTTTACACTCTTAATAAAAATTCTCTGTGAATCTCTCACCATTTGCCCACATCAGTAAGGAATCTGCATTAATAATGCTGATTCTATCTTGTAAAACAGATACAATTTTAGCAGCAAATGTTAATGTGTCTTTTCTTTCTAGATTATTGTCCACTTTGTCCTGACCACCCCCCTCCATGTTGGCATATACCTTCATAACCACGCTCTGAGTTTGGTCCTCTAACCAGTGAGCCTCCGTCGGATGGTTGTAATCTGATTCCCTAATAAAATGATGAGTGTTTCCTATGGAATATAATTTTAAACATGTTCAAGTCAAGATAGACTGCATCACATCTTTCTTAGACCTATCTTTCTAGGTCATAATGATTGAGTCTGACAAGATTTTTTTTTTTTTCTTCATGAGTATCCATCCAGTAACCTGTCCAAGTTCAAAAAACAAAAACAAAACAAAACAAAAGTTTAATTCAGGTCACCCTTTTTAAATTTAAAAATTATATTAGTCTGCTGGGGCTGTCCTAACAAAGTACCACAGACTAGATGACTTAAACAAAAATTTATTTTCTCACAGTTCTGGAGGCCAGGAGTTTAAGATCAAGGTGTTGACAAGGTGGATTTCCTCTGAGGCCTCTCTCCTTGTCTTATAGATGGCCATCATCTCCCTGTGTCTTCACATGATCACCTATCTGTGCCAGTCTGTGCTCTCAAGTCTTATAAGGACATCAGTCATATTATATTGGATCCTACCCCAATGACCTTATTTAATTTTAATAATCTCTTTAAAGGCCCTCTTCAAATCTAGTTACATTCTAAGATACTGAGGGTTAGGGCTTCAGCATATGAATTTTGGAGCAACATAGTTCAACCCATAAAAAAATACATACTCTTCCTTCCTCCACTAAGTATAATATTATTGGCAATTTGCCAGAAATGCGTCTCTGCCTTGTTTAACCTTTTTTTCCCCAAATTACTTCCTAAGCCCTGATCTAGGATTTTTTGTTACCTTAAAGGCTTCACGAATTCTCTATATTTCTTTTAAAAACCTTTTGGATTTTTTTTTTATGACAGCAAAACAGTTTATCAATTCAGTCAAACTGAGCAACTCAGTGAGAAAAAAACCAAACTTCACATTTAGTGGAGTTGATAAGTCCGTAACATCAGTGTGCCTATATCATTTAAGGAAGTCACCTTAAATATAGCCTTGGTAATATTCAGAATTATTTCCATTTCAGAGGTAGTTCTGTATTTAGAAACTTCTATTTTTTTCACTTTTCATTATGTTTTATGTTATTTTCTAAAAGTATGCTTAGCTCTTTTGTATTGCTTTGCTCCTTAAGCCCTCTTAGTGTAGAGACTTCTTGAAACTTACTCCCTGAGATTATTGAAGTCTGATTTCTGAAACACATTAATTTTACCTAACTGATAGAAAAGAATTTGTGAAGTAGCTACAATCACCAAAGACATGAATAATTGAATTAAGAGACTAAGCTGAGATTTCCTAGTCTCTGCTCCAACTAGTACTGCCTGGTTAAATGTGGGGAGGTGTCTTCCCAACATTGTCTTTGATCATCTTCTCCTTTTAACCAATTCCCCTCTAAATCTTATTAATTCCTTTAATGTTCCAGTTGTGTATATTATTTCCAGCCCTATCTTTATATACCTATTTCTCTGCTTTATTTTGGGCACCTCTAGCTAAATATCAGCCCCCATGATTATGACGTCCTTCAAATCTGCTCCTTCTCCAGGTGTCTCCATTTTTCCTGATCCCCACTTTCCCACTTAAGCAGGCTGGAAACTCTTAATGGAAGCATGTTTTTTTTCTCTTCCTTCACTAAACAATCTGTGATTTTTGCCTTCATTTCCATCACCATCACCCTCCTTTAAGGCTTTGATATAACAGACTTAAACCAGTCACTGGTCATGTAAGAAGCATCTTCATTTGCTGAATTCCTCTCTCATCACCTTCACCACCAATGTATCCCAGCCCCTATCTACTCTAGACTGGTATTTCCAATAACAAGTTGTGTAGGGAAGGGAATGCACATAAGAAAAGGGCCAGTTTCTTAGAGATTAAGAGAGATAAACAAAAACGTTGCTTCCCTTAAACACCTCCCAGTTCAAAGGGGAAAATATATATATATGTAAAATGCCTTCCAATGCCTACTGAATAAAGTTTAAATTCTTACCCTAGGTAAGGCATTCAATGCCTTTAATATCCTGGCTCTAATTTCCTCACAAATCTCTTTTGATGCTCTAAAATAATGGACATTTTGTTATTCCTCCCACATACCCTGTGCTTCCATGGCAGTATTCATGCCATTCACTCTCTTATGGTGCATACTCTCCAGTTTCTACTCATCATTCAAAGTTAAGTTTTTATGTGGAGTTTTCTCTAATGTGGTCAGATACGAGGGGTTCATATCCAACTCATCCTTTAACCCAGGGTCTCCAAACTAGTACATACATGCCCCAAAGGAAGAACAAATGACCTATTGGAATATGGAAAGAAAATATTTGAACTTCTATTTACAGTTGGATGGGGCTGCAAGAACCAACACAGGACTCCAGGTTTCCCTGAGAATAATGTCATATCTCAGGAAGTAAAAGATAGACTCCAAATTAGTAATGGAAACAGTTTCTCTCTTTGAAGAGAAGCAGGGCTCCTGGCACATTCTCCATTGCCCAAAAGAAAAGGGCCTGGCTGCTCTCATCATCAACAGAAGTTTTCTTCTGACATGTATTCTCTGAATCTGCCATCTCTGCTACATACATAATAACCAGGGCCTGGTTTGTTACCTAAAATGAACTGACTCACCAGGAAATGTATTTTTACTGCTCTTTTTAGCTGCGTATCACAGCTATGTTTACAGTATGTGTTCATGACAGCAGACACATTTAAAAAATCATGAACAACAACCACTGATGATAAAACATTTTAATCACAAAAGCCCTTCACTAGGCTAGCACTGTAATTACCAGGGGTTTAGTGTCTCCTGAATTTAAGGAGACACAGCCAGACAATAATACATGATAATGCCCTATGACACCAATAAACCAGAAAAAGGAGAATAAGAATACATCTGAAGGAAAAGACTTTGTTAGGGAGAAGTGTCTGAATCTGATAAGAAAACTGTAGCACGTTCTCCCTTTAAAGAAAAGGATGAGGTAATAGGATGAACTGGTGTGGGTAAAGAAAATGCAACAACAGTGTCCAGAGAGAGAGAGAATGCACACTCCAAGTGTTGTGTGAGTGCTATTTTGGGAGTACAGACGCTTTACTGTATTTCAGAACACTGCAGAGTTTCAAACGCCCTAGTCAGTTTGTTTCTGACAATTCTTAGCTAAAGACAGAGCTCATGAAGTCTAGACATCACAAAGACTAGGGCCTGGTTCAGCCATTAAGTAGCCTCCAATTACTCTGCCACAAGATGACTAAAAGAGCAAAGGGGTCAAGTCAGCCAAAGGAATGTCCACCAACCCACTCCTCAGCATCACATCTTATGGTTTGTGGAGGACAAAGTATGTTCCCAAATGACAAAGTTTCAGAGTATCTTGTAACTCCAGCCGTTGCTGAAATATGATAACTTTCCTAGAGGTTCAGAATTGAATAGCTGCATGATTGAGGAGATGGAGGGGAATTTGGGGAAGACCAGAAGCTCTTTGAATGAGAATGTAGGTTCCTTGCCACTTCTTTGAAGCCCAGTTAGAAACTTAACTAGCCTACTCCAGTTAGGTAAGGGCTCCCTGTATGACCTTAAATCAATCCAACACTAGAGCTCTTTCTATGGAGGGCACTCAGGTCAAGTAAAACCATAGAGTGGGGGAAGCTAAAAAGCCTCATACTAGTTCCAAAAGAAAGGTGTTAAAATTAAGTAAAAAAAAAAATACTTGAGATACAAACATTTGGGCAAAATGTTTATCAGTTTCTCATAAAGTTATACATATATATATATACTATGCCATAGCAATTTCATTCTTGAGAATGAATACATGATAATGTATTCAAGAGAAATGAAAATATATGTTCACACAAAGACTTGTGCAAGAGTGTTCATAGCATCTTCATTCATAATAGCAAAGCTGGAAAATCCCAAATGTACATCAATATGAAAATGGATAAACAAATTATGAAATATGTACATATAATATACTTCTCAAAAATATGAACCATTGATACACATAGCACATATGATTCTCACAGACATTATGCTGAACCAAAGAAGCCAAACACAAAAGAATGCATACTGTATTATTCCATTTCGTGAATATGTAGCCCAGGCAAAACTAATATATAATGAAAAAAATTAGAACTTCAGTTGTTTGAGAGAGAGAATTGATTTGGGGACAGAGAGGGAAGGGGATCTTTTCTGGAATAATGAAACTGTTCAGTATCTTTAAAGGGGTGAGGATTATACTACATATACATTTATCAAAACTCATTGAATTAAATAGTTAATATTTCTATACTTTACGTAAATTTTACCTTAAAATGGTAAATAAATATTGAATTCTAGTTAGTTGGTTTGTTTTGTCTTTTCCCAGTGATATGGGTTAGTATTTCTTAAACTAAATTCTATGTATTCTCTCTTGAGCAAATGAGTAAATGTGTTAAGGATAATGAAGCTCAAGTTTAACATTGTTGTAGCAGAAAGTTACAAATATTAAAAAAGAGAAGATTATGATGTATATAATGTTGTTAGATTGGAATAGGAGGCACCAGTATGAACTCAGTTTTTAATAGATGAATGGATACATTGTGATGATGATGATGATGATAGATAGATAGATAGATAGATGATAGTTTTTCAGCTTTGTCTACTTAAGAGGACCTAGAAGAAATGACACTAGTAGCAATGAACACATCTAATACTTATATTTGGCTTCTAATTAATAGTGACATTTCCGCTAAAAAGAGCCAGGGATCCATGAGAAAAAGGCTAATTACAGAGCTGGAGCCGGGAAAGTATAAGATGATCCTGGAACATCTTGTTCTATCAGAAAGTGGTTACATAATGATGGAAATGTGTTAAAAGAACACCAAATCTTATTTTCAGCTTCTACTTTCACCCTAATATCAAAAACAAGCCAAATAACCTACAAAGTCATAGATTTTTTTGGTAAACTCATCAGATAGCTGAGGATGAAATAAGCCAAAATTAACCAAAATCTAGAAAGTCACTAGACTCTTATAAAAAAAAAATGTCCTACAACTTTTCTTATCTTTTGTAGGAAAGTGGAAATAGGAAGAAACTACCATTAATGGGCTTCAGGAGAAATTAACTGAACTCTAAACATTTTAAAGACTAAAATGGCAATTGGTATGATGTTCAGAATTCTGAGAAGTGCTATGCACAAAGAGAATCTATACCTACTCATCAGATCTTTCCCATAGGCCTCACTAAATGCTTATGCAAAAGATTATGAGCAGAACAAGAGATCTGAGACAGAACCCCTAAAACACAGGCACTTGCTGAATGCTGAGAGTAGGAGAGGAGAACTGAGAGAGACCCTCCAAGGCACTGAAGACCCTCATTACATACTTCTCAGAGGCTTTCCAAAGCAGGAGGAATAACAGAAGAGTTAAGGGAGACAACACTGAGGAGCAGGTGCCCAGAACCTGAGAGTCTCTTTCAGCTCTTCTGCCCTGTCTGTTGGACATACCATGCTAAAACCCTTACAGGTATGCTGAGCATTCACTGACTACACTTCTCAGTACTCCGAAGACAAGGTCAAGACAGGAAAGTAGAAAGCGATCTCTTGAAACACAGAAAGCCAGGAAGCAAAACATGATAGCAAAGGGAACTCCTTAACAACATAAAAAGCTGGGAGCCAGTTTATAAGACAGAATGAGATTCCAATTGATTTAAAAGTTGGATATTGTTTGTACAGAGTTCTTACTCTGCCAAAGGTAAGTACTGATTCACCCCTGAATCACTAACCTAATGGTGTACTAAATCTAATTAAAACAATAGCTCAACTATGGTTTAGATGGACTTCTGACAGAAAAAAGGGTGTTCCCTTTCCTGAGTAGAAACATATTTACTCATTATTTACTTCACAGTCTCTACTGTGTCTTATTTGCTTGTTTGTTTGGTTTGGGTTGTTCTTATTGTTGTTGCTGTTGTTGTTGTTATTTTAGTACATACAATGCACACATCAAAAACTATAAAACACATGAAGAAAAAAATGTAAAGGAAATACAAGCAGACTCAGAGATGGCCAAGAGGTTAAAATGATAAGGCAGGGACTTTAAAATAACTTTGTTAAAATAATATATTGGAAAAGGTTTATAACATAAATAAACAGATGGGTAATTTTAGCATACACATATAAACTATTATAAAAGAAAAGTCAAACGAAATTGCTAAAATGAAATATATTGTATCTGAGATGAAAAACCCGTAGATCAGCTTATCATCAGTTTGGAAACATCGATGAAAAGAATAAGTAAACTTGACAGCAGGAAATCATACCAATATTAGCACAAAAAAAGTGAAACAATGGAGTAGAAATATCTAACATGCTAAAGTATATGTGATTAGAAACTTATAATGTGAATTAAAATTTTATTTATTATAAAGGGAAAAAACAAAACATTACAGTAGAGAAAGCTAGAAGCTTAATCAAATGATCAGTTAGCATTATCAATATTGGGATAAACCAGTATCACGTACCGAATGAAATGATACACTGAGAAGGACACAATACAACTTCAGTGATACAACTACCTCCCTAAAATGCATAACCTGAATCTATGTATAAGGAAACATTACACAAACTGAAGTTGAAAGACACTGTAGAGTGCAAGTTACCTGTACTCTTCAAAAATTTTAAGATCAAGAAAGGTAAAGGAAGGTTGAGGAGCCATTCCATATTTAAAGAGACATTACAACTAAATGCAATAAATCGTTCTGGATTGGATCCTGGACAAGGAAAAATATCTATAAAGGACATTATTGACATAATTAATTAAAATTCCATATGGACTGTGTGTTAGCTTATAATATATATCAATGCTAAACGTTCTGGTTTTGTTAATTGGACTATGGCTATGTTGGAAAATGCCTGTGTTTTTAGGAAATATTCAGTAAACTAAGGATCAAGGGTGACAATATTTAAAATATACTCTCAAATGGTTTTCTGTCTATAAGTATATATGTGATAAAAAAACATATACACATGCAGAGAATAATTAAGCAAATGAACAAAATGCAAATAATTGGTGAATCTGGGAAAAGTATTGGAGAACCTTTTCATAAGCTTGAAATTATATCAAAATATAAAGTCACCCTCAAAGAACATCTTTAAAAAGAAATGATACTGCCAGACAATACTATGCTCCTTGAGAAGTGGTTTTAGAATAGGCAGGGAGATGCTGTGGTCAGGCAACCAAACTAGCATTTCACTGGGGATCAAGGATATGTGTCAATTCTGTAAAGATTCTGAAATGATGTGAGTTCAGAACCATGAGTCTTTAAAGCAGGAAGGAACCTTGGCACTACTCTAGCCTACACCCCTCCTGTTACAGACAAGGAAAATGAAGTTAGATGTGGAGCCCAAGCTTCACTGAGAAAGACACAAGCCTTCTGATTCTTAGTCTTCATTTCTTCATACATTCATTCTTAATTCATTCATTATGCTACATTCTCAAGAATTTTAAGGCTTTCCTGGCAACCTTGCCACTTCTTTCTCTTTAAGCCACTCTGAATCTTTCACCCTTAATCTGGGCAATCACTACAATTTGCCATTCCTGAGGTGTGCATTTGCTTAAGGTCACGGCATTTCTTATAAAGGGAGGTCTAAGTTTCATGAGGAATTCCAAAGGAATATGAGGGCTTTGCTGACTCCTGGGGGCAGCATAACCCTCTATCACCTTTTCCTCCCTCTCAGATTACCTCTTCCAAGTGGCGATCCATCTTAATTACTGTCCCTCCTATTTTTATTGACTGGCTATTGAGATTTATTGAACACTCAGTGTTTACTCATCACTGCCCTGTCACACTGATTATGACTTATTACAGTAGTCCTCCCTTATCCCCGGGGATTATGTTCTAAGACCCCCCCCCCCCCCCAGTGAATGTTTGACATGGAGGATAGTACCAAACCCTATATATACTATGTTTTTCCTATATATGCATACCTATGATAAAGTTTAATTTATAAATTAGGCACAGTAGGAAATTAACAATAATAAAATGCAACAGTATAATAATATACTGTATATAATAGGTATGTGAATCTGGTCTCTCTCTCAAAATATCTTATTGTAGTGGACTCACCTTTCCATGATGATGTGAGATGATAAAATGACTATGTGATGAGATGTAGTGAGGTGAATGACTTAGGCATAGTGACGTAGTGTTAGGCTACTGATATTATGTCAGAAGGAGGATCATCTGCTTCTGAAATACCATTGACTACAGGCAACTGAAACTGAAGGGGCACTGCAGATAAGGGGTGGGAGGAGTACTGTACTCCCAATTTAGTTATTCCCTGATTAAGCACTCTTGAACTAAATAAGGCTGTGGTATGTGTATGGAGAGGAGTAGGAAAAGTTGGCACTTCCTTTTCCAAGAAAGGCATTCAGTAATATGTAACTATGTGGCTCTTCTGGTGGATGCCCCAAGTAATAAGGGAGAAATTTTGGAATCCAACCCTATGTTCACCTATAGCTAGCTGGGTTATACTGTAAGGCAACAGGATAAGCCCTAAACCTCATAGCTATATCAAAATAAATATCAATAGAAATTCACCTTCCCTAGAAAAATAGTTTATAGCAATGATCTTATCGGAGGCCTGATAATCTCTTCTTCCTATGTGAAGGCACTTTGACCAGAGCTGTAATCAGTATTTTGACCATTAGTCTTAATAGCAGCAGTATTTTCTGAGTGCATTGTGTATAATATTAATGTCTGTCTCCTCAAGAATGATTCAGCATCTTTGCAGTCACCCAGATACAAAGGTGTCTGGGAATAAGGAGGCTTTCTTTTTTGCCCTCAAAGCCCCTTTCACATCTGTCATTCCCATAATATCAGTAACCATGCCTTTTGCTATGTTTTTAATGTTTCTTACCTTTTCCTCTAACATTTAGTCCCCACTGAGAGCTCTTTGGTATAAGCCTACTATCACTGGGACTTGGAAGAAGAAAATGGCCTTGATGTAATTAAATGAGCTGATATTCAAAGAAAAAGCAGGAAGGAAACTTTGAACAAGAAATCAATAAGTGATACAGAGTTGAACGTTTCCAACCACAAGTGGTACAAGGTAGAGCTGACCATTGGTTCTTTATATCCTGTAATGTTTTTAGCATAATCTTGCACATAATCTCAATAAAACATATTCTTAATAACATTTGCTAACTAAATGACCTCTAGAATGTATGTATAGAAGTGGTACCACTCAGCTCTTACTAGAACTACAAAAGGAAACCATTTTATTCTATTCTACTCAGCACACTCTTTCTACCTCTCAAATACACACACACACACACACACACACACACACACACACAGAGTGATATTTAAAGATCAAGGACTTGATTTCAAATCCAGTTCTGTCCTTATCATATTTGTGACCTTGGGGAAGTTACTTAATCTCTATAAGGTTTAGCTTCCTTGTCTGTAAACAAGATTAGGTGAAATAATGTGAAATTCACTTGCAAAAGTTAGGTATTATCCTACTTCTCTAAGTATTTTCCTTTTTAATAAATCATAATATAGTAATTATTCATATTTATACACACTCATACATATTTAATTAGTCCCTAAAAATGTTAGTATGTTTTCATATGTCCCATAAAATATCTTATATAACTTTCAAGAAGTTAGTTATACCTTAAACACATGACAACATCAATATATTGTTTCCATGAAGTAAGATTGTATTACTATCCTCAAATTATCTCATCCCAATTTTTAAATTTTTTTTTTCAACGTTTTTTATTTATTTTTGGGACAGAGAGAGACACAGCATGAGCGGGGGAGGGGCAGAGAGAGAGGGAGACACAGAATCGGAAACAGGCTCCAGGCTCCGAGCCATCAGCCCAGAGCCTGACGCGGGGCTCGAACTCACGGACTCACGGACCGCAAGATCGTGACCTGGCTGAAGTCGGACGCTTAACCGACTGCGCCACCCAGGCGCCCCTCATCCCAATTTTTAACCATGGATGTCTGTACTCAGAGAAGCAATGCACACTTGGGAAAAGAATTCTGCTCAAGGTTTTCCATGGTCATGCACTTATGCCTTAAATCACTTCTTGTATATTCCAGTGACCCAGGAACAAATTAACTCCTTAGGCTAATATCCTACATCAACACTTATCCATGGGATGTCCTCAGGGCTTCACAAAGTCACTTTGGAAGCCCACTCTTATTCTTGAAAACTATTTAAAAAATGGTGAGAGAAGAAAATGCCCAGGATCATCTGCCCTTAATATGCTTTATCCCTTAAAGTATTTAAGGGCAGTGTCTGGATTCAGAATGCCTGAATTCAAAACCTAGCTCTGCTGTTTACTTTCTCAATTACTTTGAGGTATTTAGTCTCTCTGTGTTTTAGTTTTCTCATCTGCAAGATGGTGATAATTATAGAATCTATCTCAGGTGTATTTTAAAGATTAAATGAACTAATATATTTAAAGTGTACAGTCCATGCCTAGTACCCTGGAAACTACCATAACAAGGTATGGCAGACTTGGTGAAGGTCCTGAAAAAAACCTTAAAACCCTAGCCCACCATTGACTCATAGCATAGGTAGGTCATTTCTTAGCTTAAAAAATTTAGGTATTGAGGGCAGGTCCAAAATGGCAGCATAGAAATACCATGAACTCATCTCCTCCCACAGACACACTAAATCTACATGTAGCATAAATCCTCCTGAAGAAGAACTGAGGGTCCATTGAACAGCTTTTGCACAACAAAGGATAGAGTGACCACAGAGAGAGCAGCAAGAGAGATGGAGACACAGTAGCAATAGGAAGCCCACCCATGACTCTACAAACTTCAGTGAGAAGGGATAGCATTGAGTGGTCCACATTCAGATTCACATGACCTGGAACATAGCAAAAAACAAACAAAATAACCCAGCAGTTAAAAGGGAAACCAGACCATAAGTGAACAAAACCCATTTGCCAACCCTAGAGCATCCACCTAACAGTGAGGAAACTGCCAAAACTTTCTACAGAGTCATAGGGCTAGAGAATGCTATTATTTACATTTCTCCTCTACCTTGATAGCACAAACAGGAGCAAGGGCTAGGCACTTTAGGCAGCTTGCTACCTCAGCAAGCCCTGGGCTCTAGCCCATACCAGCTCCCTACCACCCGCCCACACATGTGACTGTCTCAACTCTAGCTGTCCCTCCATGGCTCTCCTGGCATGGCACACACAAGGAGACACACAGTCTTCACCCACTACAGCTTTAGCTATTTTGCTAAGGTAGCCCAGGTGTAAAGCACACTGGGACACCCCAGACCATGCCCAATCCATCTCTAGCCATCCCACCAGAATGCCCCCTGCATGGAGTTCTCTGGAGTATGGCTGTGCAAGCACCATCCATCCCACCTGGGTGACCCTGCTACAGAGCACCTCAGTATCACCAAGCCCGTACTCACCCCAGATCCATCCATCTCATCAGGATGTCCCTGGTGCAGAGTGCTCAGGGATGCCTGGCCCACAACCTCTCCAACTCCAGCCAGCTAACCAAAACCTCCAGGCACACATAGTCTACATAGGGTACTTCCTATACAAGGCCACTCCTTTAAGACAGAAGAGGTAGCTGACTTGTGTAATTCATAAAAACAAATGTTGGAAGTCAAACAAAATGAGGAGAAAGAGGAATGTGGTCCAAATGAAAGAATATAACAACTTTAGAAAAAGAAGTAACTGAAAGAGTTCAAAGTAATAGTCATAAAGATACTCACTGAACTTGAGAGAAGAGTGAATGAACTCAGTAACAACTTCAACAAAGAGGATATGTAAAAAAAGAACCAATCAGAACCAAAGAATATAATAACTGAAATGAAATCTGGAGGGAATCAATAGCAGATTAGAGGATGCAGAATAAAGGATCAGTGATCTGGTAGACAGAGTAATGGGAAGTACCTAAGCTGAAGAGCAAAAAGAAAAAAATGAATTAAAAAATGAGGATAGGTTAAGGGACCTCAAGACCAACATTGAGGATACTAACATTTGTATTATAGGGGTACCAGAAGAAGAAAGAGAAAGGGACAGGAAACTCATTTGAAAAAATAACAGCTGAAAATTTCCCTGAACTGGAGAAGGAAATGGACATCCAGGTCCAAGAAGCACAGAGAGTCCCAAACAAGGTGAACCCAAAGAGGTCCACACTAATACACAGAGCAATTAAAATGTCAAAACATAAAGATAAAAAGAGAACCTTAAAAGAAGCAAAATAAAAGCACTGGTTGCATACCAGAGAAACCCCATAAGGCTCTCAACTGATTTCCCAGCAGAAATTCTGTAGGCCAGAAGGCGTGGCATGATATATTCAAGGTGCTGAAAGGAAAAAAACTACAACCGATGCTACCCTATCTGGCAAGGTTATCATTCAGAATTGAAAGAAAGGGATACCTGGGTGACTCAGCTGGTTAAGCATCCGACTCTTAATCTCAGCTCAGATTATTATCTCATGGTTTGTGAGTTAGAGCCCCATGGCAGGCTCTGTACTGACAGCACAGAGTCCATTTGGGATTCTGTCTCTCCCTCTCTGCTCCTCCCTCTCTCACTTTCTCTCTATCTCTTTCTCAAAATAAATAAATAAACTTAAAAAAAGGAATTGAAGAAGAGATAAAGTTTCCCACATGAATAAAGGTTAAAGGAGTTTATCATCACTAAACCAGCCTAGTGTACCACAGCGTAATAAAAGCCATGTATAACAAATCCAGAGCCAACATGATAGTCAATGGCAACAAACTGAAAGTTTTTTTTCTAAGGTCAAGAACAAGACAATGATACCCCACTCTTGCCACTTTTGTCAACATAGTATTGGAAATCCTAGCCAGAGAATTAGGCAAGTAAAAGAAATAAAAGTCATCCAAACTGGAAAGGAAGAAGTAACTGTCACTATTTGCAAATAACATGATACCATATATAGAAAAACCTAAAGACTTCACCAAAAAAACTATTACAAGTAATAAATAAATAAACAAACAAACTCAGTAAACTTGCAGGATACAGAATTAACATACAGAAATCAGTTGCATTTCCATACACTAATAATGAGCTATCAGAAAAAGAAATTAAGAAAATAATCCCACTGGCACCTGGATGGCTCAGTCAGTTAAGTGTCCAAGTCTTGATCTTGGCCATGACCTTGTAGTTCGTGAGTTGAGC